>NW_027695470.1:0-8037 GCF_054177405.1 Leptonychotes weddellii | reverse complement strand
GTGCCCCACCCCCCGCCCCCGGCCAGGAACCTGACCTGCCGGACCCCGCCCAGAGCGGCACACCAGCCCTGCCGGGAAACCGCGGGGTCGGGGGCGGCATCTCCCACGTCCGTGCTAGTAACCTGGACCCTCGCCCACCAGGGCTGTAGGGAGGTCAGCGGCCCGGCTGGACGAACGGCCCAGCCCGAGCCCAGAGCTCAGGCCGCTCCACTGGCGCGTCGCGCCCCCACGCGCGCCCCCCGCCCCAGCCTTCCCGGACCCAGGCCCCGGTGCCCTCGGAGGAGTTTCGGTTTCGCTCCCGGGCCTGGCCTGGCCTGCGTGTCCCACCTGCCTGCACGGCGCGCCCAGCTCTCGGCTGCTTAGTCCCTGGCTCGCTGCTTGGCCGGTGCACCCCGCCGCCAGGATTTAAACGCGCCGCCGGCCCCTCCCCGCCACGGCCCCGCCCCCACCGAAGGGCGGAGGCGGGGGGCGCGCCCGAAGCGGGGTGCGGCGGGCAGGTATCGGGAGACCCGCGGGGCCGGCCGACGCCCCGGGCGCGCCGCTCTGGCAGGCTGGCCGCCTGCGAGCACCCCTGTTGAGGAACGCCCCTGAATTGTGGAGGGCGGCTGTCCTCTCCGTCGTACCCCCGGCCTTGTGGACGGCTCCCCCAGAGCCACGGCGCAGGGTGCCAGGAGGGGGTGCATCCCGAGCCCCTGAGGGCGTTTGAATGGAGTTTGTAAGGGAAATGCAGACCCACCCACGCGGTTTCCCTCCCCAAAACTCGACTTTATTGCTGGGGAGCAGGCCTGCAGGGCCCGGTGCCCCCGGAGCTGCTCTGCTCCCATCTGGTCCTGGCCAGACCCCCTTGGGCTGTTGGCTGGGCTTGCTTGCTGCCCTGGGGCTGTCCTCAGGGGCTCCCCCAGTCCTGTCTGGAAGGGACGGCCAGGCCCCACCCCAGCAGTCCAGCGCCTGCACATGGGCTCAGAGGAGGTCCCCTGTCCATCCAGGAGGACCTAGCGCACGTCTTGGAAGCCCATCCGAGCACCTGCCTTCTGGGGCTGCAGCTGCTGCAAGGGGTTAGAGGCCCAGAGCCTTGCGGGCACAACCTTGAGAGCCAGCCTGCTGGGGGCCACGGCTGCGGGCAGGAACCTCTCAGGGATCTTTGGCTGGCCCCCCTCCAGGCTGCCCAGAGACTTTAGATGGACCGGGCGGTACTGGTGCCCCTCGTCCCCCCAGGGCAGAGCCCAAGGCCTCTCCATCCACCAGTCCCTGCCTGGAGGGCTCAGTCTCCCTGCTCCCCAAGCCCTCACCTTTGCCTGGTTCACTCTTGACCAGACGCTCATTCAGGGCTTCCCAGCTACCTGTGACAGGTCCCTGTGCAGTGGGGGTCTGGGGGGGCTCTGTACTCACACCTGCTCACCAAGGGTCCCTGGACCTGGGGCTGGCCTCTGCCCACCTGGGCGCCGGTCCCCATCCATGGGGCCCACACTTGCCATTCTGTGTGGCTGCTGCTGGCCGCTGGAGAGCCCTGACCCCAACAGAGTAGGAGCTCTGGCATGGGCCCAGGTCCCAGCGAGGTGTGCGGGGCCAGTTGCATCCATGCCCAGCCCTGCTCACCAGGCACCAGGACACTGTCCATGATGTCCCACTGGGAAGTGTGCTATATGGCCATAGCTTGTGGCCCAGAAAGGGCCTCAGGGCCACTCGTTCCCATGGCCAAGCCATGCAGGGGGCATGCCGGGCCACGCAATCCAGCTGTGTGCCAGGTCTTCACTGTGGAAAGGGGGTATGAGGCTGGCAGGCTTGGGTCTCTCTCATGGGCTCAGGCACGGGCAAGCTGGTCCTCGTGCCACCGGCGCTTCTCCCCCCGTCCTCGGTTTCCTGTGGCAGCCTTTAGGCCAGCTCTCCCCAGGACACCCTGGGGGGCAAGACTGGGTGACTTTCCTCCTCCCCAGGCCCCCAAGGTGACCCCAGAACTCCAGGCCAGTGCTTCTGCCTAGCAGCCCCCAGGGCCACGGGCAGCTCCTTCAGCAGCCCCCCTCCCCCCGCCGCCCGGGCAGCAGGGAGGGGCCCCCGGGAGGGGGAGTGGTGTCAGGAGGCCAGTGAGGTGCTTCCCCCTAAGCCCAGTCCTGCCCTCCGCTCTAGCTGCGGTCATTATCTCCTGAGGCTGGCGTGCCCGGCCCAGCTCTGTGGGCCAGAGGGTCCAAGCAGGGGGTCCAGGGCACCCCAGAGCAGTGCTACCGTGCTGACCCTGGCCTGGTCTAGGACGTAGCTGCGTGGGTCCTGCAGGGCTTGGCCTGACTCAGCCTAGGGGTACAGCAGCCCCTCCACAGTGTGGCCTCTGGAGAGCATCACTGTTGCTTCCAGGACGCACAGCCTAGAGGGGGGTGTGGCAGAGGTGAGCAGGGAGCAGCGGGGCAGGCTGGCCTCTCTCTTGAAGGACTGGATGCTGGAGCCAGGCTGCCCAGTGGCTCTAGCAACAGGCCCAGGCGTTGGTACCCATAAAGGCAGCCCCTCCGTGAAGGGCTGGGCCCCTCCACAGCAAAGATACAGACAAGAGCAGTTCTCCCCACCGCCCCCACGGGAGCCCCTATCATTAGCGGGGCCTCATAACCTGCCTGCTCCCAGAGGCCCTGCTACCTCTGTCCCCCTCAGTACCCCCATATCCGGAACCCTCCACCCTGTACCTGATGCTGCTCCCTCATCAGCAAGGGGTCGTGACACAGGCGGGCCTAGTCGTGCAGCAGAAGGGCTGGGCCATGGCCTGGCTTGGCCAGGGCAGCCATGGGCCTCAGGGCAGGGCCCGTGGAGGGAAGGCAGCCTCTGCCCATTAGGCGCCGTTGCGCTGGACGCTCAGAGTTGGGGTGAGCCAACAGGCGTTATTCCCGAGTAGGAGTTGAATTGTGTCCCTCCCCCAAGTTCACATGTTGAAGTCTTAAGCCCCGAGCCCCTCCGAACGTGACCTTACTTGGAAGGTTGTTGCAGATGTAATTCGTTCGGACGAGGCCTCCTGACGTCCTGACTGGTATACCCTTATAAAAAGGAGGGATTTGGACAGACACACCCAGAGGTAAGACAGCATCTGCCAAGGGGAGAACAGACCCTTTCCTTCGTACCCCTCAAAAGGAATCAACCCTGCCAGCACCTTGACCTTGGATTTCCAGCCTCCAGAACCACAGTCAAGCTGTTTGTGTTGCTTAAGCCACTCAGCCGGTGCAGAACCAAGACAGTGCCTGAGTGTGCGAACCAGAGCTGGGGCGAGTGGGAAGGGGACCTGGGACCTCAGCGCCCCGCAGCCACCGGGGCCCCTCCTGTGTTGCAGGAGAGAGGAAGGGGAGGAGGGAGGCCCAGCCCAGATGGGACGCACCCATTGACCCCCAGGCTGTGTCTCCAGGTGGCGTTAAACTAGGACAGATGCCCGGCCTGGGCTTCAGAATTAAATTTCTTTACATCCTGCTCCAAATATATGTCTTCATGCACTGCATGGGTGGGAGTCATAAATAGCGATACTGAGCTCTTAATTGGGAGCTCTACTTGTTAGAGCAGGAGGAAGGTGCCCCCTTGAGCCTCTCTGTCCCCACCCCAACACAGCTTCAAGTTTGCCCAGTGCTGATGGCCACCAGGCCTGCTCGTGCCTCCAGCCCTGACCCTGCTGGGGGAGGGGACTTGAGGTTGTGCAAGAGATGGGAACCAAGTCTGGAAATTGGTCACCCTGCCTGCCCCGGCTTTCCTTCCTCTTCAAGAGGGCAGGTCTCTCCTGGATGGACCCTTTCCACGGGCAGGCAGGGCCCCAGTGCAGAGCCCCCAGGTTGTCCAGCTTGTCTGGGGTCACCTTTCTCCCCCACCACGACTCTGGGGTGAGCTATTCCCCAACCCCCCAGTCTTCTGACGCACCTGCAGGGCTTTGGCCTAGCTGTCCTCAGGCTACAGCCCCTCCTCACCGGCTCCACTGGGTCCCACCCAGTCTGCTCACCCGGCCCCCATGTGACCTTCAGTTCAGAGTCCTGCTCCATGCAACACCCCCCCCCCCAGGCTTCACCTCTACCTGGAACACAGTTGGGGAGGGAGAGGACCACCCTGAGAGCCCAGCCTTGAGTACAGCAGCCTGCCCGCCCCCCCAACCTGGCTCCCTGCACACCTGCCCCACCCCACCAGCCCACTGGGTGGAGCCCCAACCTTCACCCCACCCAAGGCTGCCTTGGCCCCCAGGACTGGCTGCCCGGCTGGTCATCAGGACCCCACCCCCTCCTCGGTCACTTCTGTCCCCTCCAGGGCACAGGGGTCCCCCCCAGGCCCAGGAGATCCCTGGTGGGAGCTGCCCCGTGGGCCCTCGGGCAGGCCCAGGCGTGGCTCTTCCCCTCCCCCAGGCAGCCCAGCTTCCAGGCCGGTTTCCCTGAGGTGGGCAGGGCCTGGGGCAGCCTCTGGCATGAGGCATTGGCCGCGGGGTCGGGGAGCTGTATGGCCTGCCCAGCACCCCCATACCTCTGTGCATGAGGCCGGTTCTGGGCTCACACTGTGGACTTGCCGTCTCGGGGTCACTGCCGGTGGCCCCAGCCCGAGCAGACTCAGGCATGCAGCTCCTGCCCTTAGCAGTCTGCGCAGGAGTCCCTGGAGCTGTGGCCATGTTTGTCCACGTGGGGCTGCCCTGGCCTTCCCCCTCAGCACAGCTCTGCCAACGCCCGGATCCAGCCCCAGCTCTCCCCACTGCGCCGAGTCTCCCTGTTTCCTGGAGAACAGTCTCAGGGCCTCAGCCATGAGCGTGTGGGGCAGGTGGGGAAAGGGGTGCAGGGCTGGAGCTTCTCACCCCTTCCTGGGTTCCCTATGCCATGGAGGGGCAGAGGGCTCTCACCCCCACCAGACCCCATCCAGCCCACCTGCACTGCTGTGGGGCAGATGAGGGGCCACCGGTGATTGGTACCAAGCCTGCCTTGTGTGTGACCTGGGGGTCAGTGGAAGTCGAGGCAAGGCACACACATTGAGGAGCCCTCTGGCTGGACCAACAAAGCAGGGGCTGCAGAACCACCTCTGGGTGTTCCTGTCCCCTCCTCTGTAGCCTCGAAGACCCCTCCTGAGCCAGATGTGAGCCCCCTGGGCTGCATCCTCCTCTCACCTCCACATGGCCCCCACTGGCCTCTCCCCCCTCTTCTAGCCACCCCACCTTGGGGCCTGGCCACCCCCCACCCAAGGCTTCCCAGCACGACACTCCCGGCTGGTGGCTCTTGCTTCCAGGAACCCCACACGCTGCCCACTCCCTCTCCTGTCCCACCTGGGAGGAACCAGCCCCTCCTCCTGCCTAGAAGCCCCTTCTCCCAGGCCCCTTGCACAAGGGGTGAATCCCCCCAGAGGGGCCCTCCCAGGTCCCTGCCAGCTCATGGTTTTCTAACGCGCTTTTCAGTCGGTGGTCAGGTAGGCCCATTCACGCATTCATCTACTGATACCTCGGTCCGCTGTTGGCTGCTACCACGGAGTGGACACTATGTGCAGCAGACAAGCCTAGAAACTTCTACGTCCATCCCCATGCTGAGCCCCAGACCCTCCCAGGAGCACACTCTGCCTGAGGAAGGGTGCCCAGAGATCCAGCCTGCAAAGGAGGGAAATCCCAGGCTCTGGGGGAGCCTGGAGGCATAGACTGGGCCCCCCACCAACTGCGTGACAGCAGAGTGCTTGCCCTCCCCACACCTTGCAGCCTGGAACCACGGGCCCGCCCTTGCCCGGGCTCGTCCTTATGGTGGGGTTTGAGCTGCTGTTGCCCTGGGAACTTTCCTTCAGAAAATGTTGGGTGGGGTGGGCAGGCAGACAGGCCGGGGCAGGCTGCAGACGCACCATGGGTGGATGGCCCGTCCCACAGTGCAGCCTGGCCCACCGTGCCCGTCCGTCTCTGTTCTTAGCCTCCACCCTCAGGCCCAGAGAGGCCCTAGTGTGTGGGCCCCCACAGGGAGCCTGGCACATAGATGTCCCCGTGTGCCCACCCAGCTGCCGGGGTGTCCTCTCCGTGCCCAGGGAGTTTCCGGACCAACTGTGCCATCTGGCCCCTGGGCCCCTGCCCCCTTTTCCCTGCTCTTCCTTGGGCCTCCCATGGGGAGGAGGGAGTACCCTGCCTCCTGACACCTGGTCATGTGGTTGGCTCCCCATCCAAAATAGGGCTGGATCAGACTTCTGTTCAAGCCTCCACAGAGCTGGCCAAAGGCCTGCGGCTGAGGACGGGGAGGCCAGGGACCTGGAAAGGCTTTAGAGTGGACTTGGGGCAGCCCTGGCCTTTCCCAGGGGGACCTGGGGCCAGGGTCTTGGGCTGAGCCAGGCTCCCCCAGGGCAGGGACAGTAACCGCCCCCAGGGGGACCCCCAGTGGGCCTCGCCCCCCTGGTGGCAGCTTGGGCTGGCCATGTGGCCCTCCGCCCACACTGAGCGAGGCTGTCTGATCACAGCAGCAGCGTGGCATGGCCCACAACAGGAGGGAGAGGAAAGGAGCAGGGGCCCGGACCTCCAGGCTGCCCCACGCTCCCCTCTGCATGCACAGCAGAAACTGGTGTGCTGAAGCCACTGCTCTGGGCACCAGAATTCCCAGGACTCCGGGCTGCTCCTGCATTTTGGCACTGGCTGTGTCCTCCTCCAAGACCTCCCTTCTGCGTGTCCTTCCCTTGCACCTTCAAGCTGATGCTCCCTGGGCACCCCTTGCTGAGGCCCCACCTCCCTGAGTGCCCCCCTCCCCACCTGGGCTAAGGACGGGTCCAGCCCTGCCTGTGCCGGCTCCAACCCCGGGCACCGTGACATCCACGGCCCTGGGGCACGGCAGGCACCGTGACTGGCTGGACTCGGGCCTCCGGGAGGGAATGCAGTCAGCACGAGGTCTGCAGACGCAGCCCAGACTGGCCGCCGGGAGCCCCACAGCCGTGACCCCTCGGCCTGGGTCGGGTGAATCTAACTGAGGGACATGCTGGGGCTTGTGGCGGTGAGGCCAAGTGGGGCCGCGGTAGCCAGGGGTGGCCTGGCGGGAGCCAATGTGGGGAGCCAACTTTGGAGGGATGGGGCCTGATGTGGCCTAGAGCCTGAGGGCTCCAAGGTTTGGGGTGGGGCGAGTCTGCTGTGGTGAGGAAGCTAAGATGGCCCAGGAGGGGTCAGGAGGGAGCCGTCAAGAGGGACCTGTGCTCCCACCAGGGCTGGGCTGAGGCCTGGGAGGCCTGGCAGCTCACACGCCTGAGGCTTTGCCACCACCCCTGCCCCTTGGTGGGGGGTGCTCCAAGTGCCTGGAGGAAGGGGTTGGCATGGTGTGGGGGGGTGTCTCCTGGGAGAACTGATTCAGGCAAAGACTCATTTACTGCCTCCTTGGTTGGCAGGAGGGGTGTGTTGAAATAAGAAGAGGTTTTCTTTGCAAGACGCGAAGATATACTAGGGAGAAGGCATGGCGAGAGCCGCAGTTTAGCACTTACCAGTGTGTGTGTCTTTGTGATAGAAAAGCGCAGAGTCTGGGGGATCCTGGGATCTGAGGGACCTGCACCCCTGTCCCCCATGCGCCTTCCGCCCGGGCTGGAGAAGCAACAGCCACGTGGCAGGTCCAGGCAGAGGCCCTTCTGGGCCCACGAGGGACAGGCAGACCCTAGGCCTTCATCAGTCACCGAACACTCAACTCAAACTGGCGTAAGAGAAGAGAGAGCAAGAGTGAACTGACAGAGGCTGAGCAACAGGGCGCGGGGCACCCCCGCGCAGCCCCAGCTCCAGGCTCATGGTCGCAGCGCCAGAGGGGTAAAAAAGAAAACCTCTGGCTTCTGTCCTGGAAGATCTGGAAGATCTGGAGAAGGTGTTGTTGGCTTTTGTTGGCGCTGAGGGGACATGTGTCCTTCCCGGGCCAGGCAGAGGGGCTGGCGACGGGCAAACGTGCACGTTCTCCATCCTTCCCTGGCTGCTTGACACCCACATGCCTTTCGCCCTCCATGCACCTTGGAAGTGCACAAGTCACGGCCTTCCAGAGCATGACCATGCGGCGTCCCAGCAGCTACCAACCTTGCTCCCAAGGTTCCTGAAGCTGTGTCCCCAGGTGCAGTGGGGAGCGGGGCCGGGAGGCC
>NW_027695469.1:0-353 GCF_054177405.1 Leptonychotes weddellii | reverse complement strand
GTGGACAGCGGCTGCTGGATGCTGTATGAGCAGCCCAACTATGCGGGCAGCCAGTACTTCCTGCGGCGCGGGGACTACCCCGACTACCAGCAGTGGCTGGGCCTCAGCGACTCGGTCCGCTCCTGCCGCCTCATCCCCCACGTGAGTCTGGCTCCCCGGCTCCTGCTGGGCCCTCCCGCCACCCCGGTGCTCCAGATGTGGCATTCAGACTACGGGGTGGCCGCCTTCTGTTGCTGGCTCTAACTATGTTCTCCTTTCCTTTGTGAATATCTCTAGGGTTTTCTAACACTGAAAATGTGGTGCAATGCTTTTAATTTAAAAGTTTATTTTGCTTTGCTAAAATTCAACTCACC
>NW_027695468.1:0-353 GCF_054177405.1 Leptonychotes weddellii | reverse complement strand
AGCAGACCCGAACCATGAGAGACGATGGACTCTGAAAAACAAACTGAGGGTTCTAGAGGGGAGGGGGGTGGGAGGATGGGTTAGCCTGGTGGTGGGTATTGAGGAGGGCACATTCTGCATGGAGCACTGGGTGTTATGCACAAACAATGAATCATGGAACACTACATCTAAAACTAATGATGTAATGTATGGCGATTAACATAAGAATAAAAAAAAAAAGAGTAAAGCAGACCTGTCTTTAAGACAGAACTCTCATTGTGCAAAGGAGTGAAGCATAGCCTACTGGCTTCTTTCCAAGAACCCTGAAGAAAAAGGCTCTCAATTTTCATTCATATATGTACTTTATTATGTAC
>NW_027695467.1:0-353 GCF_054177405.1 Leptonychotes weddellii | reverse complement strand
GAGGGAAAATTAACACTCACTATGGTGAGGTGTGAGAAAACTGGACGCAGCCCTTTACTAGCAGTGAGACAGAGCTGGAATTTAGTGCCCTTTCCCCTGCCCCCTTTTGTGATATCAGCATCCTCTCAGCTGGAAAAACTAGGCAAACAAACAAATAACCAAACAAAGCCTCCATCATCACTTGACCAAAGCTCAATATGCTGGCTTACAAGGTGCAAGAAGGGGTCAAAGGCTTGGACTTATATCTACCGTATCAGATCAGGATGGAGTTTTCTGATGGAGAAAAGTAGAGACAATAGAGAATAAAGACTGAATTTGGGCTATGGGGAGAAGATGGAGGAGGGCAATTGATA
>NW_027695466.1:0-353 GCF_054177405.1 Leptonychotes weddellii | reverse complement strand
AAATTTGCAAGTGACATGAAGTTAAAGATAGAAAGCTTGTCAGAGACAAAAACAGAATCTAAAACATCCTGGCAGGCTAAAACAAAGATGGATTTTCGAGATAAATGTAACTAGAATAATTTTGTCTTATATCAAAAATATAATTTGCAAAGATCTTTAAAAACTATAATTCCCAGAGCTAGCCAGAGTTAAAAAAAAACAGGTAATTTCATATACTCTTGGTAAGAGTATAAATAGGCACATCACGCAAGGAAAATTGACAGTATATATTGCAGGTCTTAAAAATAAGTATATTCTTTGACCCAGAAAGTCACTTCTGAAAATGTGTAAAATAACAAAACCAGAGGGGACAC
>NW_027695465.1:0-353 GCF_054177405.1 Leptonychotes weddellii | reverse complement strand
GGGCGGGTGAGAGATCACGGAGGATGAGCTTTCTGCTGAGGCGCAGCCGCGTGCGTTGTCCTGGGGGCCACGCTCCCAGCACACTGCGCATGCCCGCGGGTGCCTCCCGCCCTGGCTCCCAGCAGGCTTGCTGTTCTGCTCCCACAGACCCCGAACGCAGCGGGCTGCTGAGGAAGATGCTCCCATCAGTGTTGGCCTGGGCAACACCAGCCTGGGCAGCTGTGGAGGCGTGCACAGGGATGACATGCCAGAGGTCTGGTGCTCCGCGGCCCGCTGACCCCAGCCTGGGTGCGGGCACAGCGCTGTGTATCCCCGAGGTGCCGCTGCTGGAGGTCCTGGAGTGCACCAAGATG
>NW_027695464.1:0-353 GCF_054177405.1 Leptonychotes weddellii | reverse complement strand
AAGGCAAGTATGTGAAGCCACTGCCTGCACATTGTGGTTTCTTGAAATGATCTTGGTGGAAAAAAAAACCCAAAAAACTTAGTTACAGTTAATCAATTTAATTCACTCCTCCTGTTAACAGCAGAGGAGTTGCTGTTCTCTTCTAGGTCCAACCACGATTCCTTCAGTGAATGTAAAGTCTGAACAGTGAGGGGCGCCCAGTGGCTCAGTCGGTTAACGTCTGCCTCCGGCTCAGGTCATGAGCTCAGGGTCCTGGGATCGAGTCCTGAGTCGGGCTCCCTGCTCAGTGCAGAGTCTGCTTCTCCTTCTCCCTCTGCCCTCCCCACTGCTCATGCTCTCTCTCTCAAATAAAT
>NW_027695463.1:0-353 GCF_054177405.1 Leptonychotes weddellii | reverse complement strand
ATGACCTCTAACCCATCCGTAGCCATGGCCCCTGTCATTTCTTGTCACGTACAGTTCCCATCTTACTCTGCTGCTACAGCAAATGTGTTACATCTTCAAGGATATTCATGGACAGGACTTCAAAAAATGTAGGTATCTGATACCTTTGAGATAGCAAAACTAAAGTAAAAATTACCAGAACTAATAGAAAAACTGGATTCAAACAGATCAAAAATTAATAACATGAAACTGAATGGACAGATGAAGATAATTGTACTTTTTATGAACTCTTGTTTGAAACATGGTTGACTTTTTTTATTTTATATTTTTTAATTATTATGTTATGTTAATCACCATACATTACATCATTAGTT
>NW_027695462.1:0-353 GCF_054177405.1 Leptonychotes weddellii | reverse complement strand
TTTATCCTTATCTCTTCCTTCAATGGAGACTGCTCTTCCATTGGCCTTCTATGGTCTCATTCTTTAGACAATCAAATCCCTTTTCTAATATTGATTACTCTTCACACCCATTGTCAATAGATTACTGTGTGATGAAGGAACCCTTTCCTTCAGGAGTGAGACTGAAAACAGGCAGAAAACCCCACGTTTGCTACATTCCCAGAAGCTGCCAGATTGCACAACTGCAAGCTGGAAATTAGATGGGCACCAAGAAAAAACCTGATGATCTGGATGCTGTGTTCTGGCCAAGGGGAATTTCCCAAATCTCAGTGTTGTGCTTCAAACCTGGCTTCCCCTTCATTCCCCTAGCAAAG
>NW_027695461.1:0-353 GCF_054177405.1 Leptonychotes weddellii | reverse complement strand
GACTCTGGGATCATGACCTGAGCCAAAGGCAGACGCTTAACGACTGAGCCACCCAGGCGCCCCTGTCCCACATTCTTTGATACTACTCCTTTACCCCACCTTGTGGGATGCTTCTAACAAGACTATACAAAAATGAATAAATCGTTCTTTCATTAAGTTTGTAACAATTCTGGAAGTAAATACCCCCCACACAGGAAGGAGGTCTATGCTCGAGTTTCTAGTTTCTACTTTGGGATTTTTCCTCTAAAATCTCTCCAATATGGGTTTGTAACTTTAAGATCATGTTAAAACGAATTTTAAATAAAATTGAAGTTTTTCTCTAAAATAAGTGATTCTGAGGAAATTCATCCACA
>NW_027695460.1:0-353 GCF_054177405.1 Leptonychotes weddellii | reverse complement strand
GTGAGGTCATATGATACAAGTCTTTCTCTGATTGACGTATTTCGCTCAGCATAACTCCCTCCAGTTCCATCCATGTCGTTGCAAATGGCAAGATCTCATTCCTTTTGATGGCTGCATAATATTCCATTGTATATATATATATATATATATATACATACCACATCTTCTTTATCCATTCATCTGTCAATGGACATCTTGTGAGCCCTGGTTTTATCATGTACAAGATGGGGATTAAAAAATTCCTATTATTATGCATTCTAACTTTGAGATAGATGGAGTTAAATGCCAGATTAAAAGAACATGAGCTTTGCCTTACTTAGCAGCTGTGTGTGGTCATTTCAGACTTGACTGTA
>NW_027695459.1:0-6636 GCF_054177405.1 Leptonychotes weddellii | reverse complement strand
CTTCATTCTTCCCCTCCCGCTACCTTCTTCTTCTTTTTTTTTCCTTAACATATATTGCATTATTTGTCCCATACTGTTTTCTAGAGTGCCTGCACAAGTTTGCATTCCCACCAACAGGGAAAGAGGGTTCCTCTTTCTCCACATCCTCCCCTGCACCTGTTGTTTCTTGTGTTGTTGATTTTAGCCATTCTGACATGTGTGAGGTAACTGTAGTTTTGATTTGTATTTCTCTGACGATGAGTGATGTTGAGCATCTTTTCATGTGTCTGTTAGCCATATGGATGTCTTATTTGGAAAATTGTCTATTCATATCTTCTGTCCATTTCTTAACTAGATTATTTGGGTTTTTTTGGGTGTTGAGTTTGATAAGTTCTTTATAAATTTTAGATACAAACCCTTATCAGATATGTCACTTGAAAATATCTTCTCCCATTCTGAAGGTTGCCTTTTAGTTTTGTTGATGGTTTCCTTCAACGAGGCATTTTATTGTACCTAGAGGTGAACCCACAACTATATGGTCAATTAATCTTTGATAAAGCAGGAAGGACTATCTGATGGGAAAAGTCTCTTCAGCAAATGGTGTCAGGAAAACTGGACAGCAACATGCAAAAGAATGAAACTGGACCACTTTCTAACACCATACACCAAAACAAAATGAAATGGACTAAAGACCTAAATGTGAGACACGAAGTCATGAAAATTCTAGAGGAGAACACAGGCAGTAACCTCTTTGACAACAGCCATACCAACTTCTTTTAGATATGTCTCCTGAGGCAAGGGAAACAAAAGCAAAAAATAATCTATTGGGACTTCATGATTTTCAGTTTTACTCTATCTAAAGTATACTGATAAATTGAAGACAATATTGTAAGAGTAGAAGTGTAGAAAAAGGATACCTGGTTATAATTTTCCTCCAGTTTTTTACAAAGATGTTGCTTATCTTCACAGAAATTCACAACCTTACATATATTTGTTTAATCATATTTATCTACCATACCCAAATAATCGAAAGCTGTAGTATTTATATAAATGATGACACTCCAACTTCCTAATTCATGTCTGTGGTTTAACTAATGTTTAATCTACTATGATTGTGTATAAAAAAGCTAAAACTAGTATAAATAGGCATGAGGATAAACACAACTTTCATTTCATAGATAAACAAATCAACTGAAGTAGAAATGATGAGCTATTAGCAATTGTGCTGGGGGGAGTTTGCCACTATGTGTTATGGAAGGTATACTATGTATTAGACTTATCTGTAAAATGAAGGAAAAGAGTTTAAAAAAACTTATTATCTGTGATTGTTATATGAATATGATTTTTACCACAAATATAGTATAAACCCACACTATTTTAGTCCTCTTCTACTAGTATTACTTATTATTTTCATCAGTCTGGGAATTATAGTTAAATCAAAAGTCTAAAAAAAGGAAATAAAATGTATTCAGATTGAAATAAAGATATAAAACTGTCTGTTTATATATGACATGAATATCATAAAGAAAAAGTAAAAGAAGAAGCAGAAGAGGCAGAAGAAGAAGAAGAAGAAGGAGAAGGAGAAAAGAAAGAAAGAAAGAAAGAAAGAAAGAAAGAAAGAAAGAAAGAAAGAAGGAAAATACCAAAGTATAAACTCCTGAAACTGATAATTAAGTATGACAGGGTGGCTGTATTCAAGATCAGTAACAAGAGTCAACTGCATTCCTAAATATTCACAATGAAAAATTTATATATTTAAGATTTTAAAAAGTAACAAGACCATTTGCAAGAACACTAAATATTATGGAATATCCTATTCTTATAGATTAGAAGTTTATAAGTATTTTTAAGATGTAAATCTTCCAAAATTGATTGATAAGTTCAACTTAATCTCAACCCAAATTCCAAAAACCTATTTGTTGTTGGTGAAAAAGAGTTTCTAAAAAAATATGGAATGACAAAGAACTTAGAATAGTGAACAAGTATGAAAGAAACAACAAAGCTGGAGGACTCACACTACCTGATTCATAATTTACTAGAAAATCACAGTAATCAAAACAGTATGGTATTGGCAAAGTAATGGACATATAGGCCAATGAAACAAACTAGAGATGTCAGAAATAGAACCACATGAATATAATCAACTGATTTTTTGACAAGGATCCAAAGAAAAATCAATGGAGAAAAGATATTCTTTTCAAAAAATGTGCAGGAACACCTGAACATTCACATGAAAAAAAAAAAAAATGAACCTAGATATAGACCTTATACCATTCACAAAATAAACTCAAATTGGATCATGGACCTAAATATAAAGTACAAAACTACAAAATTTTTAGAAAACATAATAGAAATCTAGATGAAAATCTTGGGTTTAGTGATGGCTTTTTAAAAGTACAATAATAAAAGTACAATATACAAAAGAAAAAATGTAATGTGAACTGCATTAAAATAAAATCCTTTAACTCTGAAAGACATACATCAAGAGAATAAAAAGACATGCCATAAACTGAGAGAAAATTTTTGCAAAACACATATCTGATAAAAATTTGTATCTAAAAATACGAAAAGTGCCCGGGTGAGCAGGGAGTGCAGCTGAAGACAAGGGAGATGGGAGTGATTGACTGCTTTTCTCTGAGTGCTCACTGAGGAGTGGGGCCCTGAGTTCTCAGCGCCTTCAGGCTGGAGATTGGGAGGCCACCATTTTCACTCTCATCCTCCAAAGCTGTACAGAAAGCTTGCAGGAAACAAAAGCTACCGAGAGCAAACCCGAGCAGATTACTTAGCCTGGCCCATGGCAAGGGTGGTGCAATTCTGCCTCAGGGAAAGACATTTGAGAATCACTGCAACAGGCCCCTCCCCCAGAAGATCAGCAAGAACAGCCAGCCAAGACCAAGTTTACCAATCCATGGGAATGGCAGAACGCCAGCACTAGGGGAATACTGCATATAGAATTCATGGCTTTTTTCCCATGATTTTTTAGTCTTTCCAAGTTAATATTTTTAATTTTTTTAATTTTTTCTATTTTTTAGTTGAATATTGCTTCTTTCCTTTTTCAACCAACATCTTATCAATTCCATTTTTAAAATCTATTTTAATTTTCACTTTTACAGTCATATTCTATCCCTTCATTGTATTTAACCTTATTTTTTGTAAATATATAAGTTTTTCTTTCTTTAAAATTTTGGGATACAGTTTCTTCTGACAGACCAAAATATATCCTAAATCTAGTGTATGACATTGTCCTAGTCTCCCACCTGATCACATTCTCAATTTTTTTCATTCTTTTTTCAACCAACTTCTCTTAAAAATTCCTGCTTTAAAATCTTTTTTAATTTTCATCTTTATAGTCATATTCCATCCCTTCATTGTACTTACTCTTATTTTGGTGTGTGTGTGTGTGTGTATATATATATATACATATATATATGTATATATATATATATGTGTTTTTCTTTCTTTAAAATTTTGTACTCCTGGGTATTTACCCCAAAGACATGGATGTAGTGAAAAGAAGGGCCATATGCACCCCAATGTTCATAGCAGCAATGTCCGCAATAGCCAAACTGTGGAAAGAGCTGAGATGCCCTTCAACAGATGAATGGATGAAGAAGATGTGGTCCATATATACAATGGAATATTACTCAGCCATCAGAAAGGATGAATACTCAATTTTAAAATCAACATGGATGGGACTGGAGGAGATTATGCTAAGTGAAATAAGTCAAGCAGAGAAAGTCAATTATCATATGGTTTCACTTATTTGTGGAACATAAGGAATAGCATGGAGGACATTAGGAGAAGGAAGGGAAAAATGAAGGGGGGGAAATGGAGGGAAAGATGAACCATGAGAGACTATGGACTCTAAGAAACAACCTGAGGGTATTAGAGGGGAGGGGGTTGGGGGGATGCGTTATCCCTGTGATGGGTATTAAGGAGGGAATGTCCTGCATGGAGCACTGGAGGTTATACAAAAACAATGAATCATGGATCACCACATCAAAAACTAATGATGTATTGTATGGTGATTAACATAATAAAATAAAATAAAAATAAAAATAAAATAAAATAAAATAAATTTTGGGAGGCAATTTCTTCTTACAGACCAAAATACACGAAAATCTAGTGTGTAGCTCTATTCTATTCACCAGCCAGATCATATTCTTTTTTTTTCTTTCCCTTTCTTTTCCCCTGGGTTTTGGGTCTCTTCTGATTTGTTTAGTGTATATTTTTCTGGGGTCATTGTTACCCTGTTAGCATTTCATTCTCTCATTCATCTATTCTTTTCTGGACAAAATGACAAGACGGAGAAACTCAGCTCAAAAAAAAAATAAAAAAGGAACAAGAGGCAGTACCAACTGCCAGGGACCTAATCAGTACAGACATTAGTGAGATGTCAGAACTAGAGTTCAGAATAACAATTATAAAGATACTCACTAGGTTTGAAAAAAAGCATAGAAGATACTAGAGAATCCCTTTCTGGAGAAATAAAAGAACTAAAATCTAACCAAGTTGAATCAAAAAGGCTATTAATGAGGTGCAATAAAAAATGGAGGCTCTTAATTGCTAGGATAAATGAGGCAGAAGAGAGAATTAGTGATATAGAAGACCAAATGATGGAGAATAAAGAAGCTGAGAAAAAAAAGATAACTACTGGATCACGAGGGCAGAATTCGAGAGATAAGTGGCGCCATAAGACAAAACAATATTAGAATAATTGGGATCCCAAAAGAAGAAGAAAGAGAGAGAGGGGCAGAAGGTATATTGGAGCAAACTATAGCAGAGAACTTCCCTAAACTGGGGAAGGAAACAGGCATCAAAGCCCAGGAGGAACAGAGAAACCCCCTCAAAATCAATAAATATAGGTCAACACCCCAACATCTAATAGTAAAACTCCCAAGTCTTAGAGACAAAGAGAAAATCCTGAAAGCAGCTTGGGACAAGAGGTCTGTAACCTACAACGGTAGAAACATTAGATTGGCAGCAGACCTATCCACAGACACCTGGCAGGCCAGAAAGGAATGGCATGATATATTCAGGGCACTAAATGAGAAAAATATGCATCCAAGAATACTATATCCAGGTACGCTGTTTGAAAAATAGAAGGAGAGATAAAGAGCTTCCAGGACAAATAAAAAAGAATCTGTGAACACCAAACCAGCCCTACAAGAAATATTGAAAGGGGTCCTCTAAGCAAAGAGAGAGCCTAAAAGCAACATAGACCAGAAAGGAACACAGACATTATACAGTAACAGTCACCTTACAGGCAATACAATGGCACTAATTTCATATCTTTCAATAGTTACCCTGAAGGTAAATGGCTAAATGCCCCAATCAAAGGACACAGGGTATCAGACTGGATAAAAAAAAACAAGACCCATCGATATGCTGTCTGCAAGAGACTCATTTTAGACTCAAAGACACCTCCAGATTTAAGGTGGGGGTGTAGAAAACCATTTATCATGATAATGAACACCAAAGAAAGCTGGGGTGGCAATCCTTATATCAGACAAATTAGATTTTAAAACAAAGACTATAGGGCGCCTGGGTGGCTCAGTTGGTTAAGCGACTGCCTTCGGCGAAGGTCATGATCCTGGAGTCCCGGGATCGAGTCCCGCATCGGGCTCCTTGCTTGGCAGGGAGTCTGCTTCTCCCTCTGACCCTCCTCCCTCTCATGCTCTCTGTCTCTCATTCTCTCTCCCTCAAATAAATAAATAAAATTAAAAAAAAAAAAGAAAAGAAAACAAAGACTATAAGAGATGAGGAAAGACACTATATCCTACTTAAAGGGTCTATCCAACAAGAAGATCTAACAATTGTAAATATCTACGCCCCTAACATGGGAGCAAGCCAATTAATAACAAAAGCAAAGAAACACATCAACAATAATACAATAATAGTAGTGTACTTTAACACCCCCCCTCACTGAAATGGACAGATCATCTAAGCAAAAGATCAACAAGGAAATAAAGACTTTAAATGACACACTGGACCAGATGGACTTCACAGATATATTCAGAATATTCCATCCCAGAGCAACAGAATACACATTCTTCTCTAGTGCACATGGAACGTTCTCCAGAATAGATCACATCTTGGGTCACAAATCAGGTCTCAACTAGTACCAAAAGACTGGGATCATTCCCTGAATATTTTTGGACCAAAATGCTTTGAAACTAGAACTCAACCACAAGAGGAATGTTGGATAGAACTCAAATACATGGAGGCTAAAGAGCATCCTATTAAAGAATGAATGGGTCAACCAGGAAATTAAAGACTAATTTTAAAAATTCATGGAAACAAAAGAAAATGAAAACACAACTGTTCAAAATCTTTGGGATGCAGCAAAGGCAGTCCTAAGAGGAAAGTATATAGCAATATAAGCCTTTCTCAAGAAACAGGAGAGGTCTCAAATACACAACCTAACCTTATACCTAAAGGACCTAGAGAAAGAACAGCAAATAAAGCCTAAACCCAGCAGGAGAAGAGAAATAATAAAGATCAGAGCAGAAATCAATGAAATAGAAACCAAAAGAACAGTAGAACAGATCAACGAAACTAGGAGTTGGTTCTTTGAAAGAATTAACAAGATTGATAAACCCCTGGCCAGATTTATCAAAAAGAGAAGAGAAATGACCCAAATAAATAAAATCATGA
>NW_027695458.1:0-353 GCF_054177405.1 Leptonychotes weddellii | reverse complement strand
TCATCATTTCTTGTAGGGCAGGTCTACATGTGACTACCTGAGCTTTTGTTTATCTAGGAAAGTACTATTTCTCCTTCTTCTTGAAGGATAGTTTTGCCAGATATAGTATTCTTGTTTGACAGGTTTTTTTCTTTCAACACTTTAAATTAATCAACCACTACCTCTGGGTCTCCATGGTTTCTGATACGAAATTAGCTGTTAACCTGATTGAGGATTCCATCTACACAATAGGTTACCTTTTTCTTGGTGCTTTCAAGACTCTCTTGGGCTTTGGTGGTTTAATTGTAATGTGTCTTGGTGTGAATCTCTTTTGAGTTTATCCTACCCAAAGTTTGTTGACCTTCTTGGATGTA
>NW_027695457.1:0-353 GCF_054177405.1 Leptonychotes weddellii | reverse complement strand
TTCCCACCAAACAACAAAGCCCGAGTAGCCGAGATAAAAGGACAGTGGGGGTGGAGAGGAAAAAAAAACAAAAACAAAACACCTCACCCTGGTTTAGGGAAGCAGGTGCACCCAATACAAACAATATCATTTCTTCTATTATTTGTAGAGTTTAGGAACAAAACAAAACAAAACAATACGGCACTCCTCCCCTCTGGGGTGGGGGGGGAGCTGTAAGATGCTCAGGGCAAGAAGATAAAGATCATTTCTCAGCACATGT
The DNA here is from genome assembly GCF_054177405.1 of Leptonychotes weddellii. Classification (NCBI taxonomy): domain Eukaryota; kingdom Metazoa; phylum Chordata; class Mammalia; order Carnivora; family Phocidae; genus Leptonychotes; species Leptonychotes weddellii. The sequence goes on along the minus strand of NW_027695457.1, from coordinate 94 downwards.
AACAGCAGAGAAATTAAATTTAAACTAACAAACAAAAAGAAAAGACAATTAGGAAGGTTGGGCCAAATCAAGTTAAATGACATGAGAATGTTAC
>NW_027695456.1:0-353 GCF_054177405.1 Leptonychotes weddellii | reverse complement strand
ACAACACACTCATAGACCTGGCCCGCTTCCGCCTTTCTCAGGATGACGTGGATGGCATCCAGTCCCTATACGGTGAGCGATGTTGGAACAGTCAGGCATAGCTTTGCAGGGATGGTCTTCGGGAAAACTTTAAAATGCTGCACGAAGCGTTTGTAATTCCCCTCAAAGTACCCTGAGTGTGTTTGGAAAGCACATACATTGACGACAGCATCACAGTTGTCCTTCTGTTTGCCTCCCCGCATCTGTTCCCTTCAGGACCTCCCCCTGTCTCCCCGGATGACCCCGTGGCACCCACGGAATCTGTGCCTTCAGGACCTGAGACCCCAGCCGCGTGCGACCCCGCTTTGTCCTTC
>NW_027695455.1:0-353 GCF_054177405.1 Leptonychotes weddellii | reverse complement strand
ATATTGGTTGCTTCTGAGTTTGGTCAATTATGCTTCAACTCCTTTGGATAAAAGCATGGTTGGTGGATCTTATGATAAGATCTTATGGTAAGAGTATGTTTAGTATTGTAAGAAACTGCCAAGCTGTCTTCCAAAGTGGCTGCACCACTTTGCATTTCACCAGCAATGGAGGAGAGTTTCAGTGCTGTGCATCCTCACTGGCATTTGGCGTTGTCAGTGTCCTGGATATAGTCATTCTGATAGGTGTGTGGTAATACCTCACAGTTGTTTGAATTCGCACTTCCTTGATGACATATGATATGGAAGATCTTTGCATATGCTTATTTACAATCTATCTTCTCTGGAGAGGTGTC
>NW_027695454.1:0-353 GCF_054177405.1 Leptonychotes weddellii | reverse complement strand
CCATAACTCTTTAAACTCGAGTAAATATACTTTTGTTAAAAAGGGAGATGCTACTTGGTTATTTATGAAATTGATTCAGATAAGTTCTTCTTGAAAACAAATGGAAATTCTAAATTTAGTCTATGTATTAAACTGGGACTGTCTGATTTTTTTTCTGAACTTTTTAATAGTCATACTAAGGGAAGAAAAGCTGGGGGAGCAATTGCTCTTCCTTAACATAGTTTCCAAAAGATGTACATTTTGGAAAAATTTAAAAGTCAACACATTTTAAAAGATGATACATTTACATGACAGTTGTTAAGACTATTTTGGAAAGATGTTAGAGGAAGCACTATAAGAGCAAGATATGAAAC
>NW_027695453.1:0-353 GCF_054177405.1 Leptonychotes weddellii | reverse complement strand
CCTGGCTATGGTAGAATGGTCAAAATTCTTCAGTTTTCTCTTGGTGTCTATTTTCTAAACCAAACAAACTTCCATCTTCTGATGATAGGATATCAGGGGTGATTCTTTCTGGCCTGAATTCTAGTTTCCAGGGGTAAGAGTATAAGGAAGGATTTACTGTAGAAATGAAAGCTTCTGGGATTTTTATTGCTCTGCTGAGTCATCTTACCCTGCATGTGTGTTTGTCTGGAAGTCAGCTGGAGAATGATTTATCTTTTCTTTCTCTTCAAACACCCATAATCGAAGTCTGCTTTGGCAAAATTCCCACTTTTCTTAGTGGTCAGCCCAATCCATGTCCAGACATGGTGTAAATG
>NW_027695452.1:0-353 GCF_054177405.1 Leptonychotes weddellii | reverse complement strand
GGGGGTAGTGAGAGGCGGATGGCTGAGGTAACACAGAGTGGCTTCTAGTTTGCAGGTGGGCTTTTCAGAAGCAGTTCTAATCTTTTCAACCAGCGCCCATTTAAGGGTTTAAACTGCATTTCTGGCCGCCTCACCTATCCTTCTCTCTGGCCGTCCAGGGGTTTTCCCCGGAAGTCTCCTGACTTGGGTTGGTGGTGTCTAGAATCTTCCACCCACTCGACCAGGGAGAGGCCTTCACCCTTGGACCTCGCTGTTCTGCTTGGGCTTCTCAGGACTTTTTCCGAAGCGGTATCAAGGCTGCCGGATAGTAACGTGAGTCTTGTCTGTTCGTGATAGGGACGCGCAGGAGCATC
>NW_027695451.1:0-353 GCF_054177405.1 Leptonychotes weddellii | reverse complement strand
GTCCTAGTTTGTTGTTGTTGTGTTGTTGTTGTTGTTGTTGTTGTTTTACTTTCCAAGAATCCACTTAGTTTGTATTGCTACCCTTCTATTGACTTTAAATCTTGGTATGAACAACTGGGTAGAGTGTGATGTCGTTTACTAAGATTCGTAGGACTGAATGAGGATATTTTGTGAGGGGGAGTGCTAAGAGTTCTAGTTCCAGTATTAAATTTAGTTACTCTTAGAGAGTGTCATGGATGCAAGAATCTGGAGTCAGATTCAAAGTTTTGGTAGAAAATATTAATTTGATTTTCATGAGCATATACAGGGCAGCTAAAGCCAAGGGGATGGACGAGATCACTGAAGGAGAGAAT
>NW_027695450.1:0-353 GCF_054177405.1 Leptonychotes weddellii | reverse complement strand
AACCAGGGACAACATCAGAATAAGAATACAAGATAAAAATCTAAGGATGACCTCCATGTGGTTCTTAGAAAACAAAAACAGGGTTCTAGTAAAGATGAATTCTTTGCAGCAGAGGGAAGTATATTTGGGGCATAGGACCTGAGAAATCATTTTTCTCATCCTTCTTCTCCTTTGTCTGAGGGGAGCTCAGGGGTTTCTCCGAGCTCCCTCCTGTGGGGACAAGGGGCCAGACAGGAGGGGGTGGGTCAAGCCGTGGGGGCAGGGAGGTCCCCAAATGCTCACAGAAGCCCTACATCAGGGTCTGGGGCTCCTTCTTGGGCCCCTGTTCAGGCTGCTGCAGACCCCCAGGATCA
>NW_027695449.1:0-353 GCF_054177405.1 Leptonychotes weddellii | reverse complement strand
ATATATATATATACCACATCTTCTTTGTCCCTTTATCTGTTGATGGACATCTGGGCTCTTTCCATAGTTTGGCTACTGTGGACATTGCTGCTATAAACATTGGGATGCAGGTGCCCCTTCAGATCACATTTGTCTCCTTTGGTAGATACCTAGTAGTGCAATTGCTGGGTCGTAAGGTAGCTCTATTTTCAACTTCTTGTGGAACCTCCATACTGTTTTGCAGAGTGTCTGTACCAGCTTGCATTCTCACTAACAGTGTAAGAGGGTTCCCCTTTCTCCACATCCTCACCAATATCTGTTGTTTCTTGAGTTGTTAACTTTAGCCATTCTGACTGGTGTGAGGTGGTAACTCA
>NW_027695448.1:0-6636 GCF_054177405.1 Leptonychotes weddellii | reverse complement strand
GCCAGTTTCAAGAAAAGCTGTAAATACCAGTTCTACGTGCTCTGAAAGTATGAATTCACGTGTTTTCCAAGCCCTCTGGGTCACTGACTAAGGCATTTGGTGCCCCAATAATAACTGGCAGCATGGCATACCTGCAGTGCACCTTACAATATTAAAGCAAGGTTTTTATTCTAAGACAGAATAAAACTGTTAAATAAAAAATGTTCGTCAAAGTTCTTTCTCTTTAAATAGTAGTATCATTTTACCATAGAAAGAAACATAATGAAAGACCTTTTAAGTATAGGAATGGAATTATGGTTATGTTTATATTCCCTAAAGTAACTAATTTCTAACATTTTTCCTAAGATTGATTAATTGTTGTAGGTGCTTAGGAAGCTGGGAGCCCCTTTGTCCCCCACTAGGGTGCTTTGCAGTTGGCATCTTGAGGAGACTGAGCCAGCCACGCACAGGCCAAGCTGGAAGCCTCAGGCTAAAATGCTCCCTCTGTGGGCAGGCAGGTGTGAAAGAGGAGAGAGGGAAGGGCTGACTCCTAACTTCATTTGTTGGATTAGACTGTGTCTCCCCCTGAAAAAGCAGGACTTAGCAGGGGGTAGGGAGAGGGGTCAGGAATGTTAATCCAGCTCAATGGCTCTTAATCAGGGTTTGAACTGACATCCCGAGAGCATTTAGGAGTATGAGGGGATGTGTGTTGGTTGTCACAGTGACTAGGGACCACCACTGGCATTTAAGAGTAAGGGCCAGGGTGGCAAAATTGTACACTATGCTCGATGGTGCCACATCATCGGTTATCCAGCCCAAAGTACAATGGTGACCCTTCCAATTTCAGAAATACTAGCTGAGGTTCCTCTACAAGAAAAGACGAGTGGGGAATTAATTTAAAAACATTTACTGAAGAAATTGTCTACATGGAATATGAAAGGACAAGGTATAAAGGGACCTTACTTCCCGTGGCACAGTCAGTGTTTTGGAAAGCCATTATCACAGGAATTACCACTTCATCCCAGTCTCTCTCAAGAAATGGTTCACAAATCTCTTCTCCAGATCTGCTCAGGAGCATTTGTAAAGTACAAATTCCCATACCCCACACCTCGAGTCCGAGTCTGAAGTTCTGTAGAGGAGCCCGTAGGTAGTTCTGATAAGCAGGTTTAGGAAAACAGCACAGCCAGCTCACCTCATCTAGCCCCCTCCTTAAAGGGCCTTGGTAAAGTTTTCACTGGATTATTTTTCCATTTCCCCATCCTTCCAAATCCAGTACATCCAGGCTGTGACGGCTGCAGGAAAAGGGAGAGAGGACTAAGAGGAGGGAGGGGGCATTTCTGCAGGACAGAATCCAGGGGAAAACAGGGAGACAGAGATTCAAATTTCCTACGGGTTTGGCTGATTTGAGTACTAAGACTTAGTTTTTTATTCCTAGCATACAGGAAAAGGGTGTGTGTTGTTTCTGTGTCTCAGTTTTACATGGCCGTTGTCCCTGTCTCTGTGGGTTATCTGTCTGAAAGAGAAGCTGCACCTTCTGCACGGCTGTGTGCTAATCACTTGGGTCTAATCATGCCCAGATGCAGTGTGATGGGATGCCCTGGCCCTATTAGTTCAGAGCTGGTTTAAACTGTGACTGTTGGGAGAGATTATGGGATAAAGTAATCAAAGTGAGTGAGCTCTCTTAGGAGCCCACATGTGCATGTCACTTTACCCGTTTCGACTGTATTTTTATTTTTTATTTTTTAAAGATTTTATTTATTTGACAGCGAGAGCAGGAACACAAGCAGGGGGAGTGGGAGAGAGAGAAGCAGGCTTCTGGCCGAGCAGGGAGCCCGATGCGGGGCTCGATCCCAGGACCCTGGGATCATGACCTGAGCCGAAGGCAGACGCCCAACGACTGAGCCACCCAGGCGCCCCTCAACTGTGTTTTTAAAAGATAAGTATTAATACAGTTGGCAGTCAATTTAGGGAAGTAAAGTAGCACTGTTAATCTCAGAATCTGAAGATGCTAAATTGGGGTTTGCTCAGAGCAGGCTGCCGTAGCTCCTCCCAAGAAGGAGACACAAGGACAACTTCTTGGAAGAGGTATTCCCTGACTAGGAGTTGGTCAAGTGAGGGAAGCCAGGGAGTGTAGCTTTGAGCAACAGTGGCTTGGAGGCCAGTGACAGCCAGGCAGCCAGCTAGTGTGTGCACTGGGAAGCTAGAGGTACAGGTCCCAGGCACTGGTCTTGGGATAATCCCAAACTTCTGAGGAGGAGTGATGCAAAGGTTCTTCTGTTTTTCAGAGCCAGTGTTAGTAAAAGCCAACTTGTGGTTTTGAGACATTTATAAACCTGGCTCCAAGAGCACGTGGGGAGACTATGAATCTAATGTGGTTTCTGTTCTCAGTGATGGTGCGGAGCTGTGAGCCAGTGGTGTGGGTGTCCTTTAAATTCCAGCTTGGTTCATATTTAACGAACTTGGCTGACTGGTAAAAATGTTTTCAGGTTTAGCTCAGAAACATGTCAAAATAAACCTGACTCTGACTCCAGTTCATAATGAATGTTGATTTTAAGGAAATGCTTTAAAATGCACTGATGTCCATGTTGTGGTTCATAAAGAAACAAAGTAGCACCGCGAGGCCAAAGCATATTTCAGCTCAATAATAAGGCTTTCTTAGAGTGACTCCCATTTAGTAAGCCTTGCCTTTGCCTCCAGATTTGAAGAGTAGTCTGAAAGTGGAAGGAGAGAGGAAAGAATGCCAGTCTTGAGGGGGTGTGAGAAGTCGGGGCCCCAGGTAACACTGTAATGAATTCCAGTGGCTGGTTGACAGTCATCCCAGTACCGAGAACGGGAACATGTTTACTAGATGTCTGGAGTGTGCCTCTGTAATCCTGGTGCTCACCTAATCCTGGTAATCCTCCAGCGCTAGACTCACACAGGATTGTTGATGAGAATGCAGATCCCAACATTGCAATTCAGTGCTTGTGCTGAAATGGTTTTGTAAGTTTTTTTCTTTATGGGTTTCTCCATTCCTCAGTGTTTAATAGCATTGCTCTGTCCCAAAGTGGGTATGTGGAACCTTGCAGGTTGCAGTTTATAAAATGGAAATAGGTATTGCTGTTTTGTTTTTGTAGAAGTCATACATTTAGAAAGAATATGGGCAGTATGGATTTTTGGCTGGCTCAGTCAGCAGAGCACGCAACTCTGGATCTCAGGGTTGTGAGTTCAAGCCCCACATTGGGCATAGAGCTTACTTTAAAAAAAAAAAAAAAAGAATATGGGCAGTATGGAAATGGTTTTTAAAAACAGGTAAGAAGAAAAGGAAATTTACAGTCCCATTACCCAGAGCTAACCATCGTCAACACTATGGGGTATATTCTGCCTGACATTGTTTGTACAGCCATGTGCTTTTCAGCCAAGATGGATTCACAGTATGTGTACTACGGTGAAACTTGCTCTTGTCACTTAATACATTGAATAGCACTGTTTTAGTTTTGAAGTACAATATATACAGCGAAGTACACGCATCATCATTGTAAACAGCACCCAGTTCGGGATTCAGCTTATTAACAGTACCCCAGAAACCCCTCCATAACTCCCTTCCAGTATCCCCTTGCCCCTCAGGGGTAGCTACTATCCTGGCTTTTGCTTTTTGTTGTTCTTTATATAAATTGATTTATACACTATATATTCTTTTTGTGCTTAGCTTTGCTCAACATTGTTTGTGGGATTAGTTCATATTGTTGCATTTGGCTGTGAACTGTTTTCGTTGCAACGTAATATTCCATTGTGTTAATAGCCCACAGTTTAGCCATTCTACCGTTGGTGCCATATTCAGGTAATTTCTACCTTTTGGCTGGCAATCATGCTAGCACTGTTTTTTCCTCTGCAAGAGAAGCCAGAGCTGCAGTAGGTGAGAGGAACACTGATTTACACCTCTTGAGGACTTGGAGTGTGGTAAAAGATGGTAGTGCCCAACTATGGTGCCACCCCACACCAGCGTGCTACTGCACGTAGTTTGCTACTGACCATGAAATACTAGAAAACCCTGATGTACTATAGATGTAGACAGAGAGAGAGGTATAGATTAGAGCAGACAGAGGGTTAATCCTCCCCTGTGCCTGCTCCCCCCACCACCCTCCCAGTAGGGGCACTAGGGTAGTTCTTGCCCTGCAAACCAGTGTTCAGGATGTGGCCTTGGTGTCCTTGTTCCTTCCCCTCGTGGCGAAACCCCCACGTACTTTGTTGAGGCTCATGTGATCCTCTCACCCTCCTGGTTATGATCAACTAATCATCTCATTACTACCCATTCTCTTAAAAAGTCTGATGCCTGCCTTTCTCTTCCTCCACACTTCCATTCTTCCAAGTGTCCAGCTTCTGTGTTGTTTACCCATCTGCATTGAGAGACCCCAGGATAATCCTAATAAAGGCTATGATTTCTTACAGCTAAAGGATACAAAGTTACCAAAGGGAAAAGATAGAGGGGCAACATCTGGAGGAAACCAGGCTCAAACTTTCTGAGGGGACTTTGAAGTGGAACCACACAGGATGTACTCATTCCCCCAGCAACAAGTTGTTACATGTGTGGAATGTTGTCTACCAGGGAAGCTCATTCAAGACTTAGTGCCCAGGGTTTTGGTTGGGGGCTGGCTATGTAGGCACCGTCTGCCTGGCACATCCCCAGATCCCAGAGTTCCAGAAGTAAAGCACAATTAAACCATATTGATTGTACAAACAATTCAGGCACAGTGGGCCACTCTTACAGGTCTGGGAGTGGTAGAAACCCTCCTGAAATCCAAGTTTCCAGATAGCAGCCAAGGACCAAACTTGTAAGCAGAAATTATAAAGGATAGCAGTCAGGCCTAGTATGTTAACTCTTCTGGGCCCATCCCACACCCTGGTTCCTGTTCCTTGTCCTGTGACCTTTTCCTCTCACCCTCCATCTCCTACCCAGAGGTGTGGACACACCTGGACCCTGCACATCAAGATCAATCACATCACTTCTGAATCATGGATTTAGACACCCCACACTGATCTTCCAACTGGCTTACACAAGAAATAACTCTAGGGGCACCTGACTGACTCAGTTGGTGGAGCATGTGACTCTCGATCTCCGGGTTGTGACTTCGAGCCCCACGTTGGGTGTAGAGATTACTTAAAAAATAAAATCTTGTAAAAATAAAAAAGGAGGGGCGCCTGGGTGGCTCAGCCGGAGAAGTGTCTGCCTTCAGCTCAGGTCGTGATCTCGGGATCCTGGGATTGAGTCCCGCATTGAGGGAGCCTGCTTCTCCCTCTCCTGTTCCCCCTGCTTGTTCTCTCTCTCTCTCTGTCAAATAAAATCTTCAAAAATAAATTTAAAATGATAAATAAGGGGCACCTGGGGGCCTCAGTGGGTTAAGCGTCCAACTCTTGATTTCAGCTCAGGTCATGATCTCAGGGTCATGGGATCGAGCCCCACGTCAGGCTCCAGGCACAGCACAGAGTCTCCTTGTCCCTCTGCACTTCCCACTGCTCACTCCCATGCTCGCTTGCTCTCTCTCTCTCAAATAGATAAAATCTTTAATAATAATAAGATAAAATCTTCTAATAAAAAGTTAAAAAATCATAGTGACCTAACCACTCCCTTGCTCAGTAACTGTTCTTAGCCTGGTGCAAATCTCCAGGTCACGGATCTTTCTACTTTGAACTCCTTTAGCTCCCTCCTTTCTTTTGCTTTCCCCACCACCATCTCCCAGCAGCCTAGACTCCATGATCCATCCTTTATCTTGCAATTACCCTGAACCCCCTTACACCTCTTGAGCTGCTTCTGCTCCTGCCTAGAGGAACTTCAACTCTGAAAGCATCCATCCTTGCACATTGTCGGTATTCACCCAGAGGGTTGAATCCTGCAGAAGAGAATCACAATGGAGTAAATTGGTACCACTGCAAATCTCATTACTGCTCTCTACTGGGCCCTCAACATTGCCAGCAAAACTGAGTACTTTCCTTGAATCACCTCTTTGCAGTCAACAATAGGCCTTGCCATCTATTTCAAAGAATACTAGAGGACATTGGATGGAAACTACTCCCAATACTTAAAACCACACCCTAAGCCAACCCCATCTGCATCCAGCCTTTTCCTGGTGGCCCTATAAAGAAACACCTATCAAAAAACAGCTTGTCTCAGGCTCCCTAACTCCTACCATTCCCAGACATAAAATACTGATTTGCCTCTCTCTTCCTGTGTCTTCAACATCTTTCTTGATAAGGGATCCTTTCACTTGCATTTAATAATATGCTGGCATACTATATCCCATTGTACTAATATATATTAATATATAATTGAAAGTATGTAGCATATTTATTATGTGACAAACTCCTTTTTTAAGAAAATGATGCTTGGGGCGCCTGGGTGGCTCAGTCATTAAACGTTTGCCTTCGGCTCAGGTCATGGTCCCAGGGTCCTAGGATCAAGTCCCACATCGGGCTCCCTGCTCAGCGGGAAGCCTGCTTCTCCCTCTCCCGCTCCCCCTGTTTGTGTTCCCTCTCTCGCTGTGCCTCTCTGTCAAATAAATAAATAAAATCTTTTTTAAAAAAGTGTCTGCCTTCAGCTCAGGTCATGATCTTTTTTAAAGCTGCATACTCTCTGGCCTCAACTTCTATGGCCTTAACTATATGGAGTTATTCTCAGATTCA
>NW_027695447.1:0-353 GCF_054177405.1 Leptonychotes weddellii | reverse complement strand
CATAATTAAAGTCATGCATGAACACTAACTCCCAATTCTGTGAAAGATTTGACTTCATCTGGGAATATCTGCTCAATTTGCTTTCCATGCCCTTCCTCCCCCATGTGTTCTGGGGCAGGAACTGCTTGGGAAGCAGGAGAATCGGAAATCCACACCCTGCCCTTCCAAGGGAGCCATTCCCAAGGGGGCCTCCAAGAATTCATCTGAGACATCTGGGAAGACGTGTAGGAGGTGTGACACAAATAACCAAAAAAAGCACTCTTCTGCATGATTTCTATAAAATTGCCCATTTAATCCTCAGAATAACCCCACAAGGTGGGTATGGTCATACTCCCATTTTGCAGATCGTACAA
>NW_027695446.1:0-353 GCF_054177405.1 Leptonychotes weddellii | reverse complement strand
GACGGGCCAATCCGTTCGGCCCCACTCGAAGGGAAAGGCAGTCCCAGGAGCTTGCCTGGCGCCCCCAACTGATGGGGCAGGTGAGACCCTCCGTGTGCAGAGGGTGTAGCAGGGACCGGCCAAGTGCCCCCCAGGACCCGTGGACACTCAGACTCTGCCCCCAGGAGTGGTTGCTTGGGTCCTTGGAACGGCCCACCCAGGGCTTGGCTGTGAAGGTGGAGACCCCGTCCCAGCCTACCCCCCATCTTCATGCACTAAACTCGTGCTGACTCCACCTCACCCCAAAAGGGGATGGAGAGGACATTACAATTCCACAGCACCTTTCATTCTTATAAAAACCGTACACATATGAA
>NW_027695445.1:0-353 GCF_054177405.1 Leptonychotes weddellii | reverse complement strand
AATGGCCAACAGACACATGAAAAAGTGCTCAACATCACTTGGCATCAGGGAAATCCAAATCAAAACCTCAATGAGATACCACCTCACACCAGTCACAATGGCTAAAATTAATAAGTCAGGACATGGCAGATGTTGGTGAGGATGCAGAAAAAGGGGAACTCTCCTACACTGTTGGTGGGAATGCAAGCTGGTGCAGCCACTCTGGAAAACAGTATGGAGGTTCCTCCAAAAGTTGAAAGTAGAGCTACCTTATGACCCAGCACTTGCACTACTGGGTATTTACCCCAACAATACAAATGTAGTGATCCAAAGGGGTATGTGCACCCCAATGTTTATAGCAGCAATGTCCATAA
>NW_027695444.1:0-353 GCF_054177405.1 Leptonychotes weddellii | reverse complement strand
GGGGAGGGTATGTGCTCTGGTAAGCGCTGTGAATTGTGCAAGACTGTTGAATCTCAGATCTGTACCTCTGAAACAAATAATGCAATATATGTTAAGAAAAAAAAAAGAAGAAGAAGGTAGCGGGAGGGGAAGAATGAAGCGGGGGAAATCGGAGGGGTGGACGAACCATGAGAGACGATGGACTCTGAAAAACAAACTGGGGGTTCTAGAGGGGATGGGGGTGGGAGGATGGGTTAGCCTGGTGGTGGGTATTGAGGAGGGCACATTCTGCATGGAGCACTGGGTGTTATGCACAAACAATGAATCATGGAACACTTCATCTAAAACTAATGATGTAATGTATGGGGATTAAC
>NW_027695443.1:0-353 GCF_054177405.1 Leptonychotes weddellii | reverse complement strand
TTCAACAAATTGTGTTGGGAAGATTGGACAGCCACATGCAGAAGAATGAAACGACCATTTCCTTATGCCACACACACAAAAAGACTCAAAATGGATGAAAGACCTAAATGTGAGACAGGAGTCCATCAACATCCTAAAGGAGAACTCAGGCAGCAACCTCTTCGACCTCAGCCATAGCAACTTCTTCCTAGAAACATCGTCAAAGGCAAGGGAAGCAAGGGCAAAAATGAACTATTGGGACTTATCAAGATAAAAAGCTTTTGCACAGCAAAGGAAACAGTCAACAAAACCAAAAGACAACCGGCAGAATGGGAGAAGATATTTGCAAATGACATATCAGATAAAGGGCTAAT
>NW_027695442.1:0-353 GCF_054177405.1 Leptonychotes weddellii | reverse complement strand
TCCAGCACCCACGATTTTCTAAAGCAAGATACAGGTGAAATTGAACGTTTCAAGTTGTGGTAAAACACGTACAACTTAAAGTTTACCACACTAACCATTTTAAGTATACAGTTCACATTTGGGGCCGGACTGTTCTCTGTGGGGCTTGAGCAGCCCTCCTGGTCCTACCCACTCGATGCCAGGAGCCCCCACTCCTTACAACCACAGATGTCCCCGGACACTACCCAGAGTCCCCTGGGGCCTGGATCACCCCTAGTTGAGGACTCTGTGTGGCACCCACTCTTTTTTATTTTTTTCCAAACTGTCTGTTTTTGTCTTTTAAAGGCAGATTTCCACCACTTTTCTTTTTTTTT
>NW_027695441.1:0-353 GCF_054177405.1 Leptonychotes weddellii | reverse complement strand
GTTCCATCCACCAAGGGTGTGCTCAAAGCCTTCTCTACCTGTGGTTCCCACCTCACAGTTGTTTCTCTGTATTATGGGACAGTCATGGGCATGTATTTTCGCCCTCTAACTAGTTACAGCCTAAAGGATGCAGTGATAACTGTGATGTACATCACAGTGACCCCAATGTTAAATCCTTTCATCTACAGTCTGAGAAACCAAGACATGAAGGCTGCCCTGGGGAAACTTTTCAGCAAAAGACTCTCCTCATAACCAATATGAGGTCATACTGGAGAGTCAGTTGGAGTCACCAATTAGGATGCACTTGAAAATTCAGCCCCAATGGCCTCCCCTTCCAAGGAGCCACCTTTGTT
>NW_027695440.1:0-353 GCF_054177405.1 Leptonychotes weddellii | reverse complement strand
CTCTTTTGAGCTCATCAAATGTGTATGGTCTCTCCTGCTCCCTGCAAAGGGAAATACACATTTCTTTTCAACAAATGGTGCTGGGACAACTAGACAGCCACATGCAAGTGGATTAAGTTGCTACACTTCCTTACACTACACACAAAAATTAACTGCAAATGGATATAAACCTAAATGTAAGGACTAAAACTTTTTTTTTATTTTTTTTAAGGATTTTATTTATTTGACAGAGAGAGACACAGCGAGAGCAGGAACACAAGCAGGGAGAGTGGGAGAGGGAGAAGCAGACTCCCAGCTGAGCAGGGAGCCCGATGCCGGGCTCGATCCCAGGACCCTGGGATCATGTGACCTGA
>NW_027695439.1:0-353 GCF_054177405.1 Leptonychotes weddellii | reverse complement strand
CCCATGTTTAAACATTCTGACAGCATTTTTCAAATAAAGGCTGCGTCTTGAGTCTCTATCTAAATTCCCTGCTCTTCCTCTTTATTTCATAAATGTGACTTAATATTATCCCCATAGATGGTATGTGCTGTGGCCAATATTCAAACAGTCCTATCAGTTTGAGCTGCTGCTTTTGTGGTAGGAGTTGATATGCAATCTATATTGTTTCTGACTGGGTGTGGTATTTTTATGCCTTCAGAGAACCAAATTTTGCCTAGGACTTTCACTGTAGCGTGGGGTCTTTGGATCTCACCTGGGTCAATTTTTCATTTTCGGAGTGTAAGGAATTCCGTTAACTCTTTTTTACTAGTCTG
>NW_027695438.1:0-353 GCF_054177405.1 Leptonychotes weddellii | reverse complement strand
CCCTCTCATGTGCTCTCTCTCTCTCTCTCATTCTCTCTGTCTCAAATAAATAAATAAAATCTTTAAAAAAAAAAGTCAAATTGAATAGCAACAGAGTATAGGAACAGAGACATATAATCCAACTTTAGGGAGGAACAGTAAAATGTATTTATATTTTTTATAAAATTTAAAGGTTCTTTTGATGGAGGGACAAACACACAAAAACCATAACTCTGTGACTTACAGCTCCAAATGAGAGAAGACTTCCAGACAGGGCTACATAGGGGGTTGCACCTGGAGATAGGATAATAGCAAGCTGGAACTATAGGGGAAAGTTTATGTGTAGCAAACTGGATGGGTTTAGCTAGATTTTC
>NW_027695437.1:0-6636 GCF_054177405.1 Leptonychotes weddellii | reverse complement strand
AAAAAAAAAGATAACTTCTTCCTGGGTCCCACCCGGAGAAGCCCAGTCCCACAGAGGTATCTCACACCGCATCCAGCAGGGGCAGGGGCTGAGCTGGGCCTGAGCATCGAGCTTTGGGCACAGGCTCTCAGAAGGCAAGAGCCTCACCACAGGGCAGAGAAGGGCCAGGAGGAAAATCAGGGAGAGCGGCCCCAGTGACAACCGCTTGCCCCAAATGTGGCAACGCTGTGCTGACATAATGTCCCCCAGCTGAGGCCATCCTGGCTTGCAAGCCTCTTCCTGCCCAAACCCAATCCTGAGAACTTTTCTCCTGTGCTCACTCACCTATATGCTACAGTGGTCCCTGTCCATGCACCTGCCAGAAACGGAAACTCTCAGGGTCCCATCTTACACAGCATCTGCCCCAACACCACCCGGCCCCAAATATGGAATTGCTTCTTCAGCTAATGGCTCCCAGCTTCTTTTTTGCATACATGTGGTGACTGGGCACTCACTGCCTTTTCAGGCCACCCATCCAACTGTGAAATCTCTGACAGGCTTAAGTTCCCTTGGAACGAGCTGACATACATCTATCCCCATGTTGTTTCTACCTTTCATAAAATGAGTTAATCTAATCCCCTTCAACAGAGATTACAAGCTTATTTTCAAAGTCTGATATGAAGTAAGAATATCTATGCCAATGGGTTCCCATGAACCTACTACCACCCATCTTTGCAGATAAACAAGGCAGGTGAAACATACCAACCCATCACCTTGAGGACAGTAGGGATAAGACCGGGGTGGGGGTGGGGAGGAGGGGCAGGAGGAAGGACAGGAGGAGGTGGGAGGAAAGACAGCTGACTTGGAGCCACCAGCCTGCCACCTACCCCCTGAGAGACCCTGGCAGGACTAGAGCAGGTTTTGCAGGGGCTGATGCATATTGGGGCCCCCTTCAAGAGAAAGGATGCAACATTACAAATACAAATACCCACAACTTGTTCCATTTTGAGAAATAACGTCATGGATGGTCTGTAATGACTGGAAAGCTAAAACCCACACTTGGTGTTTTCAGTGATAATTTTCAGGTGTATTCTTTCTTATGGCAAGTGGGGATCTTGGAGCTTCATGGAAATCTGCCTCTGACCCTGGGCAGGTTGTCCCCATCTCCCGGCCTCAGTTTCTCATCTGTAAAACAGGGCTGAGTCCACCCACTTTCCAAAGTTGGTTTGAGAATTAAGTAATATCAATCAAGTGGAGAATATCTACTGGGATATTAGTATATTCTCTGATTTCTAAAGATCACTGTTGGGGTCTGGGTGTGGGGGAGACCAGTTGATTGCTCCTAAGGCGAGTGGAGGGGCAGAAGGGCACACCAGCTCAGCACTTTGCATGTGGGAGGCCCCCAGCAAAAGCTCCCCGTAAGAACCGGTGAGTATGGAGGACTAGCTCTCTAGTAAAAGACAGTGATAGACCCCTTGTCAACCAATCACGATATTGGTTTTCAGGATTATTTTTCACAAAATTCTTTCCCAAGTGGTCATCCCTCAGTGCATTTCTGAGGAAGGGGCTTTGCCTGCATTGGGGCCCAGAGAGACTTCTCCCCCTGCCCACACAGAGGCACCCCCCGCCCCGGGGCCAGCGAGAAACCCTTTGCCTTTGGAGGGTTCATGCCCCACAAGCAAGGAAACCCGATCAGGCCCCTCGTGGAGATACCCTGGGCCGGTAACAGGATTACTTTAATCATTTTGGCAATGTTGGCTCTGCCAAGTCAGCCAAGAGAAAGAGATGCCGTTGTTGCTCAGGAAAGAGAAAACAGTTGTGACCTCGTTGCCCAGAATGTGTTTTGCAAGAAGGATTCGTGTTTAGCAGGAGAAGAAAGGAGCCCTAGAAACTCCCTCCTAACTCCCCGGCCCGAGCCAGGCGCCTTGGGCTGCCCAGTTCCAGATGGCTGCTGACCCTATTGCGGTGGGGAGTCCAGCCTCCCAGGCTGCAGGCAGCACCTCCATGTGTGGCCACAGTCTGCCCGTAGAGGGGACTCAGCCTCTCCCCCAAACCTTCCCAGGTCACTCAGAGCAGTGGCTTCCAAACCTCAGGAAGCAGAGGAATCCCTATGCACACTGCCAGGGTCCCCATTCAGGGGGCCAGGGGCTGGGAATCTGCTACATTTTCACCCCGCGGGCGGTCTAGGAAGCACAGAGCTAGAGAGAAGAAGGATCATTCTCCAGGAACTCCGCCTGACACCCTGGAGCAGGGCCAGCACCCCTCGGGCTCACTGCCAGGCCCACTGGAGGCATGGAGTAAACGCTGTCCTTGATAGGCGCAGCCTTGGGCACTCGGCCCCACTCCCCTCAGCCAAAAATGGCTGCGCAGCCAGCCTTCAGGAAACAGAGAAGATGACCATGAAGGTCAGGGCACTGCAGGCCCTGGAAAATTCCCCAAAGTCACCGGTCTTTGGCTTGGGGGCTCAGGGCCAGAAATTGGAACTGGCTGAAGGACGGGATGAGGGTAGCGGCAGGTACGGCGGAGGAGGTAGCAAGAGGGAGAGCACGTCGCCCAGTCCTTCTTCCTCTAACTTAATGCAGAGGGCGTCAGCACAGAGGACACTTCCAGATCATCACATGCCACCTCCTCAGATGAGAGACGCAACAACTCAGCCCAGAGAGGTTGAAGCTCCTGCCCAAGGTCACACAGTAAATCAGTAGTTGGCAGGGCTGGACTGGAACCCTCGGTCCAGCATCCCTCTCCAGAACCTGCCGCATGACAGCACACAGGGACAGGTCCCACACCAGCTCCTTCCTTTTCCCTTCCTCCCCTCCACCTCCAGGCTGGGACAGAGGACATGGCGGAGCCCCTCCAGCTACCCCGCCTCCCCACACAGGCTTCTCTACGCCATTCTGCCTGCCCCCAGCTGCCTCTGGTACGGTTCCAGTCGTTCTGCTCACTACGGACAGCCTGCTCTTGGCCCTCCTTGCCCGGAGCCAGCCTTCCCTCAGGGGGACAAGGAGTACTGCCCCCTCCTAGTGCTCAGCCTCTGGTCCCCTAACCCCTGCATCCTGCCCCGTCCCCGTGCTGAGGAGGCACCCACCTGGGCAGCTGGGCGTGGGGGCACCCTCGGCAGGGCCGATCAGCAGGGCAGGTCCTGTGCGGGGCACCGTTCTGCCTTCCCAGGGCTCGAGCCCCATAGTGGCCTTTTATGGGGCCGAGGGGCGTGGTGTGAGGGATTAGTCCCGGGGTATCTGTATCTGAGAAATGTCCCCACCCTGGGTGCCCCTGCCAGGCGCTGAAAACAGCAAGCTGAGGCTGGAGCTGGTTCCAGAACAGCCTCCGCCCTGGCCAAGCCCTTTACCCCTCACAAAAGAGCACAGAAGCCCCATTCAGTCGAGCCCCAGGCTTCCTGTGCACCTGCGAGCAGGGCCCAGGAGAATGAGGCCTACTGGGGGCATATGACGTCCCCAGCTGCCCGCAGTTAGCGCTGGGGAGCCTCAGACCCCTGCTTCAGGAGCCAGATAGGACAATTCCCACCTACTCTGGGACCTTGAACAAGTTATGCCACCCCCAAGCCTCAGTTCCTCCATCTCTAAGCTAAGAATAATTATAATACTCACCTCAAAGGATTGACACAGGACCTAGCATGTAGGTACTCAACCACTGTTTGAATGAATGAGTGACTGAACAGAAGGATGATTAGGACAGTGAGGTGTCTGCAAACTAGTCCAAATAGACCTTAGCAACTTTCTTTCCTCAACACATCACCTTGCCTAGTCCCCAGTGCCTACTGGCTCAGGCTGGAGAGACAGAAGAGGCCAGTCATGGGGCTGAGCATCTTACCTGGGAGTCTGTGTATGCTGGGGAGCCAACGAAGGTTGTATGTAACAGGTACGTTTTGGATCAGAAGAGCCTGGGTGTGCAGGAGAGACGCCAGGAGGATCTTCCCTGGGTAGGGCCGGTGGGGAGGAATTGGGGACCTGGTATATCATAGAGGCCCAAAGATGGGCCTTAGTGACAGAAGGAGAGAGTGAGGAAGGAAGAAGGGAAGGTTCTGGCATATGAGGGAGGAGAGGTGACTGTCTAAGTCCTGGGGCAGAGGACAGTGACCACCAGTCTCCAGGATGGCCCCCCATGATCCCGCCTCCCGCTATCTCCCGCTGTATCAGGACTGGTCTCTGTGACCACTAGCATCCACAGAAAGGGTGATCCGCAACCCAAAGCTAGGTCCTAAAAGACTTCTGCCTCACTCTCTTTTCAGTGACCAGCTCTGGGGAAAAGCCAACTGGCACATTGTGGGGACATTTCAAACAGCCTCATGAAGAGGCCCCCACGGCTTAGGATGGGGGCCCTCTGCCAATAGCTGGCAAGGCACTGGGCTCTCCCAGCAGTGACTGTGTGAGCCAGCAATCATGGAAACAGGTCCTCTGGCCCCGGTCACCTTCCGGCGCTGGCAGCCGCAGCAGTAACCTCAAGATGGGCCGTGAGCAGAGCCATCTGGCCAAAGCTGCTCGCAATTTTCCTGACCCACAACTGTGAGGTAATATATATTTGGTTTTTCAAGCTGCTGGATCTGGGGTCACTTGTTATACGGCAACAGAGAGCTCATGCAGGGACCGAGACCCCCGTGATCTTATTCTCCTGCCGTCCTTCCTAAGGTAGGGGAGATTATTATTACCACGATGTGGCATGCCCCCCAACCACGTGGCCCATGCCTTTATCTTCCTCTCTTTTCAGCTTACAGAGCATTTTCACACAGGCAAACTTCTCCTTGTTGCAACGCACCGCAGGAGGTGATTATAACCCCTGTCTTACCTGGGGGGAAACTGAGGCTTGGAGAGCTGGGGTGACTTGCTCAAGATCATACAGTTTGTCAGTGGCGGGGCCTGGCCAAGAACCAGGTCTGCTTCCAGGCTCTGGGTGGATTCGTAGCCCACATGAGCACGCGGTGGGCCCTTGGCAGGGCCTGGGGCCTGACTGGCTGGGTGCGAGGGCCAGAGAGCCTGACCACAGACAGGAGCCTGAGCCCAGGGGGCTTCTCTGGCCTCCTGGCCAGCCGCCAACCGAAGTGCCCTGTGTGGACCTCTCCGGAGTCAGGGGTAGCCCTCTGGAGATGGTTCTATAGCTGGGCAGGTTAAGGCTTAATGGCCTGGAATTTGCAGCGATCTTACAAGGCTGGCTTGGATCAGATGATATCCCTGTTTTAGGTGGCTCTTCAGGGAGCCCGGCTTCCCCTTCTTTCTGGGGTTCGTGTCCCAGCCTAGGAGCCCTTGAGGGCAGGGAACAGGGGGCTGATCTCATCATTGAAGAGCTATGTGTGCAATGGAAGGCTTAGAAATGGAGCCCAGGGGTGTCCTCAGTTGGTGCTGAAGGAAGCTGGCACGCACCCTTGCCTTAGCCTCATGCTCCACATTCCCTTTTCCAGAGCCTTCCACGCTGTGCCAGGTGGGGAGCAGTGACAGAAGAGCCCTCAAGGGACCTTCAGATAAGCAAGGGAGATAGAGAGATAGCCGGCAGCCTGCTGAGCAGGACAGGAGGTGCTGGGGGCTGGCTCTGTGGAAAGACTTCATCTATAAGAAGTCAGCAGGTTGGGCGCCTGGGTGGCTCAGTCGTTAAGCGTCTGCCTTCGGCTCAGGTCGTGATCCTGGGGTCCTGGGATCGAGCCCCAAGTCGGGCTCCCTGCTCAGCGGGAAGCCTGCTTCTCCCTCTCCCACTCCCCCTGCTTGTGTTCTTGCTCTCGCTATGTCTCTCTCTGTCAAAAAAAAAATAAAATCTTAAAAAAAAAAAAAAAGAAGTCAGCAGGTGGTAGGTAGGTTCTATAAGGAAGAAAGCAGGGGAGGGGGTGACAAATCTCAGGGTGCTCTTTTAGATACGGGGCATCTCTGATGAGGGGACAATTAAGATGAGATCTGAAGGAAGTCAGAGAACGGAGCCATGCAGACAGCTGGGGGAGGAGCCTCCAGGCAGCGGGGGCGGCAGGTGCAAAGGCCCTGAGAAGGGGGCACGCTCCACACTCAGCCCTGGACTCAGGTGCTCAGCAGAAAAAGGGGCTGCTTCTACAGCCAAGGGCCCACTGCCTCCCCTAACCCATGAGCACCAGTGGGAGGGGGCGTCAGCTGAGGCACAGGGAAAAGACCTACGTTTCACCTTGGCCCCACTTGTCCCAGCTGTACGACCTTGGGCAGGGCTCTTCTATCTGAGCCCCTGTAAATGGCTCAGCTGCAGGGCCCCAGTGGCTGTACAGATGGGCCACATAGGCCCCAGATGTCTGGCTTCTGGCACTCTGTAGATGCTTAGGACACCTGGACCGAATGTTCTCGGAAGACCGAGCTGGAAAACAAAGAAGCTAGGAGACCTGCTGGGCAGGCACAAGGTCCCATTAGCAGCCACAAGGCTGGGTTCCCCCCACGCCCCACCGGGGCGACTCCTTGGTACCTTTCTCTTTCCCAGACCAGAGGCCAGGAGCCCTGAGGAGCTATTCTCTAGAGAAGTAACTGCTGGTCTCCCATCCTGCACCGGGCCCCCTGGACCGCCATGGGTAAGAGTGAGAACTAGGAGAACCAGGTGATGCTCAAGAGTTTACTGGCAGCTTTGCCTATGGGGCGGGGGGGAGGAGGCTGGGTGAGAGAAGGGGCTCCTAAGGGGGCAGAGGGAAGGAGAGCACCTTTTTTT
>NW_027695436.1:0-353 GCF_054177405.1 Leptonychotes weddellii | reverse complement strand
TTATTCTGTTACATTTAAATATATCTGACGAAAAGTTGGTAACATTGTCGTTCTATTGGAATTCTTATCTATCCAAGGAAAAGAAGGACAAACGCGGTTAAATCTCATGATGGAACACTTACGAAATACATAGTTATTTTTCAGAACAGCACTTTTCTTTTTTCTTTTTTTTTTTCTATTTGACAGAGAGAGAGATAGTGAGAGCAGGAACACAAGCAGGGGGAGTGGGAGAGGGAGAAGCAGGCTTCCCGCTGAGCAGGGAGCCCGATGTGGGACTCGATCCCAGGACCCTGGGATCATGACCCGAGCCGAAGGCAGACGCTTAACGACTGAGCCACCCAGGCGCCCCAGAA
>NW_027695435.1:0-353 GCF_054177405.1 Leptonychotes weddellii | reverse complement strand
TGCTCCGCGGGAAGCCTGCAAGTTCTCCCTCTCCCACTCCCCCTGTTTGTGTTCCCTCTCTCACTGTGTCTCTCTCTGTCAAATAAATAAATAAAATCTTAAAAAAAAAAACAAAAACTAATGATGTAATGTATGGTGATTAACATAACATAATAAAAAAAAAAAGAATTCTGGATTTTAGAGGCTAAAAAAAAAAAAAATCCCAATGTTTACTTAGATCATAAGGTGACCAACTCTTCCTGGTTTTCCTAGGATTGTCTCACTTTTAAAAAACTAAAAGTCCAGTATCTCTGGAACCTCCTCGGTCCAGCCAAACCAGGACTCTGGTCAACCTACTAGATACATTGAGGCCC
>NW_027695434.1:0-353 GCF_054177405.1 Leptonychotes weddellii | reverse complement strand
TTTTTTTTTAAGTGACAATTACCCATAACTAGTGAGTACCCTTTTTTTTTTAAAGATTTTATTTATTTATTTGACAGAAAGAGACACAGTGAGAGAGGGAACACAAGCAGGGGGAGTGAGAGAGGGAGAAGCAGGCTTCCTGCTGAGCAGGGAGCCCGATGCGGGCCTCGATCCCAGGACCCTCGGATCATGACCTGACTCGAAGGCAGACGCTTAACGGCTGAGCCACCCAGGCGCCCCTGAGCACTGGGTATTATATGCAACCGATGAATCACTGAATTCTACCTCTAAAACTAATAATACAGTATATGTTAATTAAATTGAATTTAAATTTTTAAAAATGAAAAAAAAAA
>NW_027695433.1:0-353 GCF_054177405.1 Leptonychotes weddellii | reverse complement strand
GCTGTGATCTGGGGTGGTTTTCACTGTGCATATCCACCTTGGGGTTTTCTTTCTTCTTGGCTGTGTGAGTTGATGTTTTAAACAGCTGTTTGAGGGCAGCACTAATATTTTTTTCCCCCACTTTCCCTCCTCCTTTTAGGACACCAATTACATGTATTTTAAACTTCCTGTTATTATCCCCTAGGTCATTGTGGCTTTGTTGATTTCTTTCAATCATTTTTTCTGTGTTTCAGATTAGATAATTTGTGCATCAAATTAGTTTCTATTTGCTGGTCTTCACATATAATGATTCTTTTCTTTGCAGCGTTCTATCTGACATCAGTCTCATTCAATAATTTTATTTTAAGTATTGT
>NW_027695432.1:0-353 GCF_054177405.1 Leptonychotes weddellii | reverse complement strand
CCTACAAATGCAATAATTGTGCCTTAGTCTTGGGGCTGAAGGGAATTCTGAGAAGTTGCTGCAGATGACCATATTCTCTTTGCTTAAAGACCTTAGTCCCTGGTGGTCCTCTGCATAAACATCCTTTTCCCTGCCATTTCTTTTTCTTCCTTCCTTTTTTTTTTTTTTAAGTAGGCTCCACGCCCAGCGTGGAGCCCAATGTGGGGCTTGAACTCACGACCCTGAGATCAAGACCTGAGCTGAGATCAAGAGTTAGACGCTCAACTGACTGAGCCATCCAGGCACCCCACCCCCTGCCGCCATTTCTTTATTTGGCAAGCTCCTCCTTATTCTCTGGGTCTCACTGTGGACAT
>NW_027695431.1:0-353 GCF_054177405.1 Leptonychotes weddellii | reverse complement strand
GCTCAGGTCATGATCCTGGAGTCCCGGGATCGAGTCCCGCATCGGGCTCCCTGCTCAGCAGGGAGTCTGCTTCTCCCTCTGACCCTCCTCCCTCTCATGCTCTCTGTCTCTCATTCTCTCTCTCTCAAATAAATAAATAAAATCTTTAAAAAAAAAAAAAAAAAAAAGAATTCATCTCCTGGTCTGTTCCCATTCACGGGGGACCAAACTGGCCCTGGAGCACAGAGAAAGGCCGTCCCTCGGTGCTAGCGTGCATAGGGACAGATGGCCTCGCTTTTCACACGGTGCTTTCCTCTGACCCCATTACAAGATTAAAGAGCTGGCTAGGACTCACCTGTCTCAACTCCTGGACT
>NW_027695430.1:0-353 GCF_054177405.1 Leptonychotes weddellii | reverse complement strand
AGTTTTTATTTTGAAAAATTTTAAACCTTCAAGAAAGTTTCACACAGTAATGCAAATGCCATGTATCTTTCACCTGGGTTCACCGATCGTAATATTTTGCCCCACTTCGTTTCCTATCTATATACTGTTACACACAAACTTTTTGGCTTTGGTTAAGCCATTTGAGATTTGTGGCTGATATCAAGGCAACTTACCCTAAATATTTCACCTTGTTTTTCCCCCAAACAAAGGCATCTTCCCACAAATCAATTATCACATTAAGAACATTTAGCATTAATTTATAATATTATCTAATATACAACTCATATGCAAATTTCCTAAATTGTGTCAATAATGTCCTTTATAGCCTTTTT
>NW_027695429.1:0-353 GCF_054177405.1 Leptonychotes weddellii | reverse complement strand
TAAAAAACGGTTAAGGGGCACCTGGGTGGCTCAGTCATTAAGTGTCTGCCTTCGGCTCAGGTCATGATCCCAGGGTCCTGGGATCGGGCACCGCATCGGGCTCCCTGCTCTGCAGGAAGCCTGCTTCCCCTTCTCCCACTCCCCTTGCTTATGTCCCCTCTCTCGCTGTGTCTCTCTCTGTCAAATAAATAAATAAAATCTTTTTTAAAAAATTAAATAAATAAATAAATAATAAAAACGGTTAAGATGATACATGTCATGTATATTTTACCACAATTTTAAAAATTGAAAAAAATTCAAAGGTTATTCAGAATATCAAAGCTACTTTACAGGAATTTTCTTTTTTTTTTTTT
>NW_027695428.1:0-353 GCF_054177405.1 Leptonychotes weddellii | reverse complement strand
CCTGGCTATGGTAGAATGGTCAAAATTCTTCAGTTTTCTCTTGGTGTCTATTTTCTAAACCAAACAAACTTCCATCTTCTGATGATAGGATATCAGGGGTGATTCTTTCTGGCCTGAATTCTAGTTTCCAGGGGTAAGAGTATAAGGAAGGATATACTGTAGAAATGAAAGCTTCTGGGATTTTTATTGCTCTGCTGAGTCATCTTACCCTGCATGTGTGTTTGTCTGGAAGTCAGCTGGAGAATGATTTATCTTTTCTTTCTCTTCAAACACCCATAATCGAAGTCTGCTTTGGCAAAATTCCCACTTTTCTTAGTGGTCAGCCCAATCCATGTCCAGACATGGTGTAAATG
>NW_027695427.1:0-353 GCF_054177405.1 Leptonychotes weddellii | reverse complement strand
TAGCTAATGCACAGCCAGTAATATAAATATTCAATTTTTTGAAACTTTGACTCTCTGGCTGGAATTGGAGGTTATTTTAAATATAAATAAATACATGAAAAAATAATATGCTGAAACAAAAGAACATGAACTACAGACAAAAGACAATGAACTACAAAATCACTCATTTCTATTATGTTCAAGCACAGGGTTCTTAAAAAAGCTAATCATTATAATTAAGAGGGGAACATTTTCCGTTAGAGATCTTTGTGTTACCTAAATGACATAATAATATTAATGTAGGTTAATTATGTAAGGCATAATTTGAAAACTTATTGTTTTATATGCTCCTATATAATCTACAATGCCTTGAT
>NW_027695426.1:0-6636 GCF_054177405.1 Leptonychotes weddellii | reverse complement strand
GAGCAAGGGGAGAGGCAGAGGGAAAAGCAGGCTTCCTGCTGAGCAGAGAACCCAGTGAGGGGCTTGATGCCAGGGTCCTGGGATCACGACCTGATTTAGGTGAGTGACATAACATTTAGGTGAGTGACATAAGCATTATAAGATTTAGGTGAACGACATAAACCTTACAAGATCCAGTTCCTCCCAGAGAATGGGTTCCTACCCATTTACCCAAATTTGTAAATTATCAAAGGCAGGGCTTTTTTTTCTTTAATGGATCAGTGAGCCCGAGCTTTAAGCAACTTTGCTTTTACTAGGGATTGATTTCACAATTATAAAATTCTTAGAAATAGAGAACTTTCCAGTCTTAAAATGTCTATGTAGTAACCAGACCATCACTTTCAGTCTTATCCCACTTAGAATGTTGACTTATAAAAAGAGAAAGCTAAGTTGGCTAACTTTAGAATGTAATCCATCTGGAGTGGAAAAACCAAATCTTTTTCAAAATTTGATGCAGTTGAGAAAAACTAAAGGTCTTAGAAATTACAGAGACTTTGTAGAAGTTATTTTATTTTGTATTCCCAGGATCTAGCCTTGTGCATAGCACATGGTGGGTGATCAGTAAAAGATACCAATGTTTGATTGTATACCCAAAGGGTGCCTATAAGAAAAGGCTCTTAGAAAGTTAAAATTAAGTCACTATTGCTTAGTTAATAATATACCTGGATAGTTTTGGCTGCAGCTCTTCCTCAGTAAAAGTCATGGCATTTAGATAGCCATGTGTATATTCATAGTTTTGCTTACTCGGTGCCCCCATCACAATTTTCTTTTTTTATTTAAATTTTTATTTTAATTCCAGTTAGTTAACATCCAGCATTATTTTTATTTCAGGTGTACAATATAGTAATTCAACAGTTCCATATATTTCCTGGTGCTCATCATGACAAGTGCACTCCCTTAATCCCCATTACCTTAGTTCATCCATCCCCCCTCACACCTCCCCTCTGGTAACCATTAGATTGTTCTCTATAATTAAGAATCTGTTTCTTGCTTTGTCTGTCTGTCTGTCTCATTTTTTTCCTTTTCCTTATTTGTTTTGTTTCTTAAATTCCACATAGGAGTGAAATCGTAACATATTTGTCTTTCTCTGACTTATTTCACTTAGCATAATATTCTCTGGCTCCATCCATGTTGTTGCAAATGGCAAGATTTTGTTCTTTTTTATGGCTGAGTAATATTCCATTGTGTACATATATCATATCTTCTTTATCCATTCATTAATCGTTGGACACTTGGCCTGCTTCCATAGCTTGGCTATTGTAAATAATGATGCTATAAACCGCCATCACAGTTTTCTAATCCTGCTGGAATTAAGTTTACTTGTCAGTCTGCCTCTAAACAGAAGTCCCACAGGGCAGGACACTGTCATGTTCACAGTTGGGTTCCTGCTGTATAGATGGGATTTGCTAAATACTATGCCCATTTCCATAGACATGAGACTGAAGTGCAGAGAGGGTGGGCGGGTGACTGTTAGGCTGAGACCAAGTCCTTATGCTAGGATTTGATTCTCTTAGAGAAAGAGAAGAAAGGTCTTCTCTTTCCGCTCTCCGAATCTTTGAAGTGAATACCTATGGGATCCCAGGTGATTGCTTCAGGGATGCTCATTATGGTTGAGTTTCAGTACCGAGTATTTATGCTTGATGCTATTATCCACATCTTTTTAAGAACCCATAATACACATGATAATACACTCTTCCTAGTGAATTTGATTACCTTTCTTCCTTCTTCCTTTTCCTCATTTTAGGCTTTTAGGATAGAGAGAGCTCCTCATCAAATGAGCTGTGGTATTGGCCTTTGGGTCTAACTGGTAGGGAGAGCAAGGTTCCTCCTAAGGTAGGGTGCGTGGGTCTTTATTTCTCAACTAGTATCATCAGTTGTTTGTTGTTGCTTCAGTTCCTGAGAGCAGCATTCCCCTCTGCTGAGCGGGTTTTCCCACTGCTGCCAACTTTAAGCTTCAAACTCACACACACTGCAACAAGTGGATTTCCCAAGTGATTGTGGCAGATCTGGAGAAGAAATTCTGTTCCTACTTAAAAATATAGTTATTAAGTATGGCATAGAAGATTTCGGGGCTTAGGCAGCAGAGCAAGAACTTCATGACTCAGCTATGGTCAGAGACATTTCTTAACAGTAAATGTGCTCTTTGAAAATCATTAAAACTACTAGATTATTTCTCTTCCTTCTCGCTCTTCAAATAGATCAAACATAGTCCATGTTTCAGGAAATGTCCACCTTTACAGTAATTTGGAAACATACTGTCAGTGAATTGAAAGGTCTTTTGGCAGTGCACATATCGAGAAACTCTTTTTTAAAGAATTTCCACTGTGGTTTTTGACATCAGGGACGGCTAAATAGGTGTACCATTTTGATAAAATTAATGGTTCTTGTTTTGGGTGACTGGCCATGCAGGGAAAAATTAGATGCTCTAAAAGGCTTTGTTAACTTCCAAGCAGGGCCAAAATATTTACAGTGTCCTCTAGACAAAAGCAGTAATCTGAGACAGATTCTACACCTCTGTGTCATCCAGAAATCCGAGCTTCCACGTTACACCTGGCTCAGGATCCAGGACCACATTTTGCCCAGTGCTTTTTTTAGTCAAATAGGAATGGAATCACTGTGGAATCATGGAGTTTCCATCTTCTTAAATTCTGTGTATGTTGAAATGTCCATTAGCTGGCTCTATCTCAGATGGATGAAATTATTTAAAAATTTCCTGATGGCAGTGTTACAGTCGATGGAGGTGGGCTGGCAGGCATCATGGTGCACAGGTGGGCACTAGGTTAGCCTGAGTTCAAATCCTAGCTCTGCTACCTGCCTCTTTCATATTATCTTGACTCTCGGCCTGGGGCCCCTCATCTGATAAATAGGGTTCAGTAATGGTTAATACCTCATGGGGGATCGTGAGTATTAAATGAAATGATGCATATAAACTCTTTAGCACAGTTCTTGGTATATAGTAAGTATTCAATAAATGCTAACTATAATTATTTTATTACTGCTACTGCTTTAAAAACATATTTTCTTGTGTTGTCTAAAGCCCCAGGTTAGTGCAAATGATAAGGATTGTTCAGAGATTTCCACCCATTTATACTCAAGAGAACTCATTTTGAAGATTTATTTTTTTCATAATGATTCCTTCTCAAACCCCTCTGGCTTCCCACCATCCAAACCATAAATATTTGTCAGAGCCAGGTTGATTACTAATCAAATGAAGCCTAAAGAAAATACTTGGTATTTATTTTAATTGTGGTTTAAAGAGCTTTCTGTACTACACTGGCTTATAAAAATGCCTAGAAGTTAAAAATGAAGTAAATTTGAATAAAATCTCGAGGTTTTGGAGCTTTATGTACAGCAATCTGATAGTCTCTGAAGAAAAAAGAAGTTTGTCAGATGATCAAGACTTTTCAGAAAGGAATCTGGTTTACATTGATTTTTTTTTAAAAAGTTGGGATATGTAATCTGTCTCTTTTTTCACTTGTTCTTATAAATTGGAAGGAACTTCAAAGCCAAACAACATTTTGAAGTGCTTTTACCCTAATTTCTTGAAATAGTATACCTAAAGAAATGGTCTTTTGTGATGAGAGAGACTTAACATTTCTCTTTCAAAGGAAGCCATCATTTTTCTAAATAAACTCCACTAATTTGATGTTCTCTTCTCTGCTTGAAACACATTTTCTCCTGCCTGCCCAAGCAGGGTATTTGCTGAGGAGTGATCTCGGTTTCTCTTTGTTCTCCCTATCTGATGTGTCTTTGATAGCGGATGGTTTCTCGCTCTTTGGGAGCAAATCCAGACGACCTGAAGGACCCAATTAAAATTAGTATTCCACGCTATGTGCTGTGTGGGCAAGGGAAGGACGAGCACTTCGAGTTTGAGATCAAGGTAAGTGCCCCTTCTTTACTCTTCTGGAGGAATGGAGGCTCGAGGCTCCCAGGGCTTTCTCTATCTTTTTTTTTTTTTTTTTTTATAAAAGGAGATGAAGCTACATGTGAACATCTTGTTTTGTAAGATATTAGTCATGCCTTCCTTTAAACTGGTCTGTGCAAGTCTAGACTGTAGCACATGGAGAGAAATTATCCCATAGAAGGTGGTGGTGGTTGGGGAGTCAGGCAGACATGGAAGAAAGTTCTTGTCACTTACCAACCCAACAGGTAGGGTGACCAGCCCTTCCAGGTTATCCAGGAGTTTTTGCTGTAGGTATTGGAAGTTCCACCCCTGGAAAACCATTTGGTGCCAGATGAACCAGGACAGTCAGTCACCCTATCCCTGGGCTTAAGCTCGATTTTCTTATCTATAAAAATGGGAATAATAATGTTTATGTTATAAGGATATCAGCTCACATAAAGTGTTGAGTCTAGTACCTGGTATATAATAATAAGTTATAGCTATTGCTTTTATTACTACTGCTGTTTTTATTGTTGTTTCTATTATTATTAATTTAGGAAGGTTTCCCTAATCTGTTTTAGGCATTATTTGATTTATACAACTTTTCAGGAAGAGATGTGTCTGCTTCCTTACGTCATTCTTTCTGAAATAATAACTTCATCTGATTCCTAATTTAGTTCCATTGACTCATAACACTTCATTAAATATTGCTGGATGCTCTCCCCTCCTCAAGGAATTAATGATGAGTCACATTTCTTCATTTTCAAGCATAGTTGAGGTTGTTGATGTAATGACATCCACTAGGGTCACAGTCTGCAGCTGCATGAGGGTGTTCTTGGAAGTGAACCTCAGACAGGGAGTCTGGACACTGAGGTCTTCAGGTTCTAATTCTGCTGCACTTTGTTGAGTGACCATGAGTCTTTACCTTCTCTGAGACTCAGTTTTCTCACTGGTAGAATGGGGAAATTGGATCACACCAGTGATTTCCAATTTCTCAGCAGAGACGTTTGTTCAGCAGATTATTTATGAGGAATGGTACTGCAGAAAGCGGACCAGCGTGGAGCTGCTGTGGGGTGGGAGAGTGGAAGGAGCCTGAAGCCAGCCCTCCCCACCCCACCCCCAACCCTGGCCCCCACCATCCTACTGGGTGCTTGGGATCAACCTCTCCCTTTAGGCATGTGTGTCTTTTCCAGTCTTCCAGGAGAAACAGTGCAAATGCATCTTATAATTAATCAAGCTTTTAGATTCTTATTTCTATATACTTTTTCCTTTTTATTTTTTAAACCTAGGCATTAATTTATATATTTGAGGTTCCTGTGGAGAGTACATGATGTCTGGGTGGTGGTGGTGGTGTTTTGAACTTTACTGGCCAGATTGTGTGGTTTCTTATTCAAATGTTATGCCATGTCCATGAGCCGGTACTTCTCACTGCCCCTGACTTAATGCCTAATTCCTGCTCAATTTCTATTCTCAGTCATTTGAAATTGTATGTGTGTATGTGTGTGTGTGTGTGTAGCTCCCTTTGTACATACATGTTATATTGATACGTACACATATATCAAAATAATTTCTGAAGGTATATGTTTTAATCCCATATTTTTAAAAAGATTTTATTTATTTGAGAGAGAGAGAATGAGAGAGAGAGAGCATGAGAGGGGGGAGGGTCAGAGGGAGAAGCAGACTCCCCACTGAACGGGGAGCCTGATGTGGGCTCAATCCTGGGACTCCAGGATCATGACCTGAGCCGAAGGCAGTCGCTGAACCGACTGAGCCACCCAGGCACCCCAATCCCATATTTTTAATTAGAGGGTGAAGACTGGCTTTTATCAGCTCAGAATTTGAGCTGATAACCCCTCCGAGAACTCACAGCACTGGAGGACATGCAGTGATTTTTGTTGATGCATATATATATATATATTTTTTTTTTTTTTAATTTTTAAAAAGATTTATTTGAGAGAAAAAGAGAGCATGGGGAGGGGCAGAGGGAAATGGAGAGAATCTCAAGCAGATTCCCTGCTGAGTGCAGAGCCTGTATTGGGGCTCTATCTCACGACCCTGAGATCATGACGTGAACCAAAACCAAGAGTTGGCCACTTAACCGACTGAGCCACCCAGGCGTCCCAAGATATATTTTATTTTAACTGATAAGTGTGTTAATAAAATATAACTATTAAATTGATTTCATGCATAAAAGATAAGACATGGATAAGACATGGATAAAGAGGATACTTAATTGCTATAGTATGATCTCACTTATATGTGGAACCTGAAAAACAAACCAATGTCACAGATACATACAACAGATTGGTGACTGCCAGAGATGGGGTAGGGGTAGGTAAAATGGGTGCAGATGGTCAAAAATTATAAAATATGTCCTGGGGATGTCATGTACAGATTGTGATTATAGTTAATAATGCTGTCTATTTGAAAGTTGCTAAGAGAGTAAAATTTTTTTTTTAAGTTTTATTTATTTGAGAGAGAGAAAGAGGGAGAGAGCGCACAGGAGCAGAGAGGAGGGGCAGAGGGAGAAGGAGAAGCAGATTCCCCCCTTAGCAGGGAGCCGGAAGTAGGGTTTGATTCCAGGACCCTGAGATCATGACCTGAGCCGAAGGCAGATACTTAACCAACTGAGCCACTGGCACACCCCGCCAATTCCTTATAATCTCTTTCCCTTTCTTTTCTTTTCTATTCTTTCCTTTTCTTTCTTTCTTTCT
>NW_027695425.1:0-353 GCF_054177405.1 Leptonychotes weddellii | reverse complement strand
ATGCACATTTGTTGACATATTCACCTTCCCAATAGATTGTGAGTGTCTTAATAGGACAAGGACCATAAATTCTTTGCAGGAATGGACACATCTGTGCTTTAGAAATGCATTGGTTTTCTAGTTATTTAGTTATTTCAAAAATCTTACTAAAAATTATAGCCACTTATATATATTTTTGTACTTGATTATTATTTGCAGGCATTAGGAATAAAGGCTTAACGTGGCAGTGTTTTCCATCTTTTGTCCATATAGTTTAAAATATATGGGGTTTTCTCCCCAAAGGTTCAACTTAATGAGTATGGTTGAATACTATTCAGTTCAAAGTCAAGTCACCTGTGACATTATGGTGCATG
>NW_027695424.1:0-353 GCF_054177405.1 Leptonychotes weddellii | reverse complement strand
TGTACGCCTCTATGAAAGATACCAGCTCTGTCTTCGCAAAACAAAGTCACAATCCCATCGTCACCTCACAACAAGCTGTGTGTCTTGTTTCTTGTTTAATAGTAGCCAATACCCCATCAGTGAAAGCTCAGGTTTACCGCTGGATCCTTTGCTGCAAGAAGCCACGACATCATTCATCCCGGAGGCGTGTTTTGTCCGTATGGCACATGAGACTCTGGACCTACATCTGCACTCAGCGTCAGGACGACACGAGGGGTTTCGAGGGCCACGGCCCCTGCAAGCCTGCCCCCACGCCGTTCCCACTCAGGAGTGGCGGTATTTGGGTTGGACCAGATTAGAAAGACACCCCCCCC
>NW_027695423.1:0-353 GCF_054177405.1 Leptonychotes weddellii | reverse complement strand
AGTTCATCTCCCCGAGGACCTGGGACGTGGAGCCGCTTTACTTGTTGGCCATCTGTATGTCTCTCTGTTCAGGTCTTTTGTCCATTTTTAAAAGATTGTTTGTGTTTTAGTGTTGAGTTTTGAGTTTTGAGAGTTCTTTATATATCATAGATAACGGTCCTTTATCAGATGTGTCTTTTGCAAATGTTTCTTCCCAGTCTGTGGCTTGTCTTCTCACTCTCCAGACATGGTCTTTCACGGAACAGAAGTTTTACATTTTACAAAGTCCAGCTTATCAGTTTTCTTTCTTGGATTGTACCTTTGGTGCTGTATCTAAAAAGTCATCCTCCTATGCAGGGTCCCCTAGGATTTCT
>NW_027695422.1:0-353 GCF_054177405.1 Leptonychotes weddellii | reverse complement strand
TAGTTTCGTGAGATGAAGAGTTCTGGAAAAAGACTGCTCCACAATGTGAATGCACTCAGCAACTCTGAACTGTACACTTAACAATGGTTAAGATGGTAAACATAAACATTATGTCTATTTTATCGTATTATCATTTCTTTAAAAAAAAAAAAACAACTCCCCAAGAAGACAAGGTCTTCAATTGCATCAATAGAATTTAATTAAACAAAAGAGCCTTTTTGGTTTTGCAGATAATTAAACATTTAGCACAAGGTACTGAAAGAGGTTTGTGCTATGGTTTTGTTTTCCTCTTGCTAGACCAAAGGGGACTATAATAATTTATGAGATATTGTGGAGCTGTCTGATTAGGAAAT
>NW_027695421.1:0-353 GCF_054177405.1 Leptonychotes weddellii | reverse complement strand
ACACTGTCTTAACACACATGTTGTTCTTCCTTCCCCAAAACATCTCCTCTGTTTTGATCGTCAGAGCTGTAATGGGGCAAGTGTTCTCAACATTAGCATGCATCAGAATCCTCTGGAAGGCTTGTTGCAACATAGCTTGCCGAGCCTGCCCACGTAGTTTCTGCTTTAGGAGATCTTGGGTGAGAATTTCCATTTCTTTTTTTTTTTTTTAAGATTTTATTTATTTATTTGAGAGAGAGAGAATGAGAGAGAGCATGAGAGGGAGGAGGGTCAGAGGGAGAAGCAGACTCCCTGCCGAGCAAGGAGCCCAATGCGGGACTCGATCCTGGGACTCCATGATCATGACCTGAGCT
>NW_027695420.1:0-353 GCF_054177405.1 Leptonychotes weddellii | reverse complement strand
AAGAATCTGTCTCTCCATCTAGACAACAATTGTGCTGGCAGAATCTGTCTGATGTAACTACTTTGGAATTCTAGAATCTGTTGAAGGCTTATGACTTCCAGGGGAAGAACTGGACAGTAAACTGATTAATTTTGCTCAATTTGCTGTTTCCTTTGGACTGGAAATTTCTTTCCATCTCATCTCCATTTACTCACCTGACTTTTTTTTTTTATTTTTTTTTAATTTTTTTTTATTCTTATGTTAATCCCCATACATTACATCATTAGTTTTAGATGAAGTGTTCCATGATTCATTGTTTGTGCATAACACCCAGTGCTCCATGCAGAATGTGCCCTCCTCAATACCCACCACCA
>NW_027695419.1:0-353 GCF_054177405.1 Leptonychotes weddellii | reverse complement strand
CTCAGCGGGGAGCCTGCTTCTCCCTCTCCCTCTGCCTCTCTCCCTGCTCATGCTCTCTCTCTCTCTCTGTATCTCTGTGTCTCAAATGAATAAATAAAATCTTTAAAAAAAAAAAAGAAAGAAATGCAGAGCACTGAGAATAATACTTGCAACAAGCAGGTACTCCCATCAGTTACTTTCATCAGAGCCCTTATCGCTACATGCTAGAGTTCTCTATACATGAGGCTGTCTCCCCTTCTGCACGGTGAGCACTCTAAAGAGAGAATGTCTTATTATGTTCATGTCCCCAACATCCAGCAAATATTCTGGCACATGGAAAACCTACTTCGAGAATGCTGAATGAACGCACGAAT
>NW_027695418.1:0-353 GCF_054177405.1 Leptonychotes weddellii | reverse complement strand
CTTCATATTTGCATTTTGGTTGTAGGGAGGATGGTGTTAGAGATAAGAAAAATTGCTTTTGATCATCACCACCACAAAGGACTTCAAGACTATCTTCACGTAAAACCACAGGACATTTCCATCAACCCACTGACACACCCCTGGTTTCATCTCTAGACCAGCCAATTACCTGATTCTTGTGCCTGCGAATATTCCTGCTTCTCATGTTGACCTTGACTGGAACCCTTGAGTTTCAAAAATAAGGAAAATGTTAGATATCATTTCACAAGGGGTGCCTTACTGGCTCAGTCAGTGGAGTATGTGGCTCTTGATCTTGGGGTCATGAGTTTGAGCCCCCTGCTGGGTGTGGAGAT
>NW_027695417.1:0-353 GCF_054177405.1 Leptonychotes weddellii | reverse complement strand
GAACAGGCAAGTGCCTCAGTGTCTCTCAGGTTTGTCACTTCTAAAGTGGCAATGATAGCATCTATCTCCAAAGGTTGCTGTGAGGTTTAAATAAACCCTTGTCAAACATATTGCCTGGTACAGGGTAAGCACTTAATACCTATCACTATTATTATTACAAGTATAGTACTTTATACTTTACAAAGTACTTTCACATACACTCTCTCATTTGAGATAATTAGTTCCTGGATGACAGTACAAATTTTATCACAGAAAGAACTACGTGCAAATATTTAATAAGCATGATTGCTACTGGATTTGTTCAGATGGAAAAGCAGCAGATTACATTCCCTTTGCTTTGATGTAAGATCACA
>NW_027695416.1:0-353 GCF_054177405.1 Leptonychotes weddellii | reverse complement strand
ATCTGTATCAAAAAGATGAGAGAGTGCTTGTTATATGCTCCTCTCATTTTCTTCCTCTTCGAGAGAGAGTTGCAGAGGAGTTGAGTCATTAAATAAGTGGCTTCAGAGGTTTACACCTCTTACCTTGGAGTGTAGGATATATTTCCATTTCCCTATATCTTTGTTTGATACTACATTTTGGCAACATTTTAAGCTTTTTTAATGTGTTAGATGGGTAAAAAACATGTTCTCTTTCAGTTTGGGTTTCCCTGATTTCAGTGAGATTTTTTCCATATTTTTCTTTTTCTGTAAACTATATTTTCATATATTTTGACCTCTGGAAAGCTTTTCTTTTTTTCTACTGATTTGAAAGA
>NW_027695415.1:0-6637 GCF_054177405.1 Leptonychotes weddellii | reverse complement strand
CCACTCCCCCTGCTTGTGTTCCCTCTCTCGCTGTGTCTTTCTCTGTCAAATAAATAAATAAAATCTTAAAAAAAAAAAAAAAAAACAAATCCTTTAAAAAAAAAAAAAAGAAATGGGCAGAAGACATGAATAGACACTTTTCTAAAAAGACATACTGATGACCAGCAGACACATGAAAAAATGTTCAACATCACTGATCAGGGAAATACAAATCAAAACTACAATAAAATATCACCTCACAGCTGTCAGAATGTCTAAAATTAATAACACAGGAAACAACAGATGTTGGTTTAATTTGCAGAAAAAGGAGAACCCTCTTAAACTATTGGTGGGAATGCAAATTAGTACAGCCACTGTGGAGAACAGTACGGAGGTTCCCCAAAAAGTTAAAAAAAGAACTACCCTACGACCCAGCAATTGCACTACTAGGAATTTACCCAAAGGAAAGAATACGGATTCAAAGGGGCAAATACACCCCGATGTTTATAGCAGCATTATCAACAATAGTCAAATTATGGAAAGAGCCCAAATGTCCATAGACTGGTGAATGGATAAAAAAGATGTGGTATGCAGGGGTGTGTGTGTGTGTGTGTGTGTGTGTGTGTGTGTGTGTGTGGCATATTACTCAGCCATAAAAAAAGAATGAAATCTATGAAATCTTGCCATTTACAATGACGTGGCTAGAACTACAGGGTATTACGCTAAGTGAAATAAGTCAGAGAAAGACAAATACCATGTGATTTTATGCGTATTTGGAATTTAAGAAACAAAACATATGAACATAGGGGAAGGGGAAAAAAGAGAACTATAAAACTATAAAACTATAAAAGAGACTCTTAACTACAGGAAACAAACTGAGGGTGGCTGGAAGGGAGGTGGGTGGGGGATGGGCTAGATGGGTGATGGGGATCAAAGGAGGCATTCTTTGTGATGAGCACTGGGTGTTGTCTGTAATTGATGAATCACTAAATTCTACTCCTGAAACTAATATTACACTATATGTTAACTAACTAGAATTTAAACTAA
This sequence comes from Leptonychotes weddellii, assembly GCF_054177405.1. NCBI lineage: Eukaryota > Metazoa > Chordata > Mammalia > Carnivora > Phocidae > Leptonychotes > Leptonychotes weddellii. The sequence continues at coordinate 5,611 of NW_027695415.1, read as the reverse complement.
AAACTTGAAACATAACAACAACAGAAAAGAATAAAGGCTGTCTCTGTATACTACTATGAGTTAGGGTCCGAAGTTTAGTATTATTTTAAAATCAATGTGGAGAAAAGTGTGTAGAGTTAATGTAATGTAAAAAAGGAAGTCTTAGTTCATTAGGGCTGTTATTAAAAAAAAAAAATACTATGCGGCGCCTGGGTGGCTCAGTTGTTAAGCGTCTGCCTTTGGCTCAGGTCATGATCCCAGAGTCCTGGGATCGAGCCCCACATCAGGCTCCCTGCTCCGCGGGAAGCCTGCTTCTCCCTCTCCCACTCCCCCTGCTTGTGTTCCCTCTCTGGCTGTCTTTCTCTCTGTCAAATAAATAAAACCTTTAAAAAAAAAAATACTATGAAGTGGATGGCTTAAACAGCAAACATTTATTGCTCACAGGTCTGGAGACAAGCAAGTCCAAGATCATGGTGCCTGCAGATCAGGTGTCTGGTGAGAGCCTGCCTGTGCTCATTAATAGCTATTTTCTCACTGTAATGAAGGGAATGGGGGTCTCAGTGGGATCTCTTTCATGCAAGCTAACCCCATTCAGGAGGGCTCCATTCTCCTGACCTAAGCACCTTCCAAAGACCTGGATTAGGTTTTAAAATATGAATTTTGAGGGGATACAAATATTCAGTCAGCTGCAGGGATAAGCACATACGTATGCATATGTAAACACACATAGTTATGCATTTTTACTTATATGATTAAAAAAAAGAAAAAATGGAACAGTAAACCAAAATTTTGGGGGTTAAATTATCCAGAGAGAGGGAGAAATTAATGTGGAAGGGTGTAGAGATAGAAACTAAACTTTTCTGAATATACTATTTTTATAGTTTTGATTTTGGAACCAAGAAAATATTTTACACGAAAAAGGTTATCTTCAAAAACAAAAAGGAAGCTAAAACAAATCAACTTAACTTCGTATTGACTTGGCATACCACAGAGAAAAACTCTTTCAAGTGACTTTGAAATACGGTAATCTAACTGTACATCTTAGTGTGATATGAATTAAGGACAAAGAGAACTGCAAAAATAACTTATGTTTTCAGGATTTGTATCATTAGTGACAGTTTTGTGGTTATTATTCTGAGACAGTTGTATGTACATTTTGAGAAAAATAAATGGGTTATGGTGGTGTTATTTTAAACCAAGATTTTTATGGAAGGGAAAAGGAAAAACAGTTATAAGATCAGTGAGAATAAGTGAAAGCTCTGTAGTCCTAAATTTGCACTGAACATTTTAGAAGATACTCATAAGGTATTTTGTCTTTTATATTATGTCAGGTACACATATATGTGTGCATGTGTGGATGTGTAATGATCGAGCAGCCTACAGTTCCCATCATCTTGACTGTAGTTATGACAGCTTTCTTCCTGAGCTGCCTTTTCTTAGAGCATTTACTTCAGAAAACTTTCAATTGTAAATGCTTTCTCTGTCCCTTTGACATGTAAATCTCCCAGCTTCTTACCAGTTTTACACACTGGGGTGTCTCTCTCAAGGACCTGGCAGCCATTCATGTGAAATGGAATCTTCAAGGAAAAGCCCCTCTCAGTCTCTGGGTGAGTGTAAAAGCACAACTTTGATAATGCACCCATTAGCAAATACAGATGTCCTAGTGACATTGACCAACCAACTGATACACTGTCTTCCAGTTCTTTCTCACTAGCTCACCCCTTGCTTTTTTCCCTCAGGGGTTTGTGTTCAATTTCTCTCCTAATATTGCAATAGTTCTGAGTAAAGTCTTTTGCCTGCTTAATTTCTGTAACTTCTCTTTGGCAACACGTACAAATGTATGCATGTGCACATTAACACACACACATAAAAATTTCATTTCCAATATTTTTATTTCCTATTTCTAAAGTGTTTGGAAACAATGCCCAGTCTGATAGCAGTTAGTAATTCTAATATGCGTATTATAGTCTCTAAATACCATTTTCATAGAAAAAAGAACAGGGAGACCCTTGGAGAAATGGCATATAACAAGGCAAGTACCACAGAGAAAAGTAGCTATCAAAGACACAGATGATGCCAAAAGTCTCGGGAGCCCACTTGATGTGACCACCCCACTGACCAACAGTGGAACAATTTAAGCATTTAAGAATATTTGGTTAAGACACAGCTGATATGTTTAATTCAAGAATCTATCATGTATTCAGAACCAAAATCAAACAAGAAAAACAAACAAAACAAGACAAATAAAAGCCTTCTTTGGTCACATTTGGTGAATGCTAGGGAAACAGCTCATTATTTTAGAAACTGGCTAATAATAGGAAATAGGTACATATGATCTCTCTAACTCTATCATCTCTGTCTCTCTCTCTCTCTCTATATATATATATGTACATGTATGTGTATATCCCAGCTTAATAATTGATAAGGAAATGGGATAATTAAGATAGTATCATTTTGCAGGGCACCTGGGTGGCTCAGTCAGTTAAGCATCAGACTCTTGATTTTGGCTCAGATCATGATCTTAGGGTCATGAGATTGAGCCCAGCATTGGGCTCTGCACTGGATGTGGGGCCTGTTTAAGATGCTCTCTCTCCCTCTCCTTCTGCCCCTCCTGCACCTCTCTCTAAAAAAAAAGCAAAACAAAAACAAAATAGTATTTTGCAACCTCTAGCAAATTAATGATCAATGTTTCCTAAAATAATAATAAGAGGCAGCATTGAAGAGTTCTCTAACAAAAAGTATAAACATCAGAACAACAAAATTGACTTCCAGTATGGCCAAGTGAGGCTCTTGGTGAACTACTGTCCCACAAAAATAACAAAAATACTGAAAAATAACTAAAATCAACGTTTCAGACCTCTACAACTTAACCAAATCCACAGAACGAACTGAAAGGTGTTTACCCAAAAGAAACTACTGAACCTTGATAAGATAGCTGTATCCATGGCATTTCACCTAGTGACTACTCCCCATACCTTCGCTCTTTAGCTCTGTCACAGTAGCCATGAAAATCAGCAGACTCACAGCCAAATGAGAGGATTAATCTCTTTCAGAGCTCCATTAAAAGCTCCATCCCCAGACCACAGTGAATATTTTGTCCAAACTAACAACAACCTGGAAAATCTCCATTCTCAAGGTGTTGTGGCTATTTGATTTGACTCAGCAATCAGTTCATTGGGAAAAAAAAAAAAAAGCTCCATTTCCAGGGCATTGCCAAAAACAATAGTATCATGCTGACAAAATTGCAACATCCACAGTACTAGGATCCAAGGGAAGAAATAAAGAGCAGAGTTCCAATAAGGATAATTAGATAGGTAAATATACTGGACAGTATAAGCATATTTTTATTTATTAATCTGGCCTTCTATCTGCATTGAAATGCAACCTGAAAGCAATAATTCTGAAACTATGTTAATGATATAGAAAATTTAACTTGTAAGACAATAATAGCACAACAGAGTAGGAGAACAGTGGTACATTAGAGCAAAGCTTCTGTATACCATTGAAATTAGGTTAATATTAAAAAGAACTAGATTGCTGGGCGCCTGGGTGGCTCAGATGGTTAAGCGTCTGCCTTCGGCTCAGGTCATGATCCCAGGGTCCTGGGATCGAGTCCCGCATCGGGCTCCCTGCTAGGCGGGGAGTCTGATTCTCTCCCTCTGCCTCTGCCTCTCTCTCTCTCTGACTTTCATGAACAAATAAATAAAAAAAAAATTTAAAAAGAACTAGATTGGTGCGTCTTGGTGACTCAGTCCGCTAAACGTCTGCCTTCGGCTCAGGTCATGATCTCAGGGTCCTGGGATTTAGCCCTGTATCAGGCAACCTGCTCAGTAAGGAGTCTGCTTCTTCCTCTCCCTCTCCCCCCTGCTCTCTCTCTCTCTCTCAAATAAAATCTTCAAAAAATTAAAATAAAAAGAACTAGATTGATTTAAATTTATATGCTAATTGGAATCTTCAGGATAACTGTTTTAGTCGGCTTCAGCTGCTATACTAAAAGTACCATATAGACTAGGTGACTTATAAACAACAGAAATTTATTTCTCTTAGCTCTAGAGGCTGGGAAGTCCAAGATCAAGATGTCAGTGGATTTAGCGTCTGGTCAGAGCCTGCTTCCTGGTTCACAGATAGCATCTTCTCTCTGTGTCCTCACATGGCAGAAGGGGTGACGGGTATCTCTGGGGCCTCTGTTTTCAGAGCACTAAATCCCATTGATGAGTGCTTCACCCTCATGACCCAAACACCTCCCAAAGACCCTACCTCCAAATGCCATCACATTAGTGATTAGGTTTCAGCATATGAATTTGAGGGGAGACACAAACATTCAAACTATAGCATCCCACCCCTGGCCTTCCAAAATTCATTTTCTGCAAAATGCATTCATTCCACCCCAACAGCCCCAAATGTCTTAGCTTGTTCCAGCATCAACTAAAGTTCAAAGTCTTATTTAAATATCATCTAAATCAGATATGGGTGAGACTCAAGTTATGATTCATCCTGAGGCAAATTGCTCTCCATCTGCCATCTGTGAACTTGAGAAATCAAACAAGTCGTATACTTCCAAACTACAATAGTATGGCAGGCATAGGATGGACATATCCATTTCAAAAAAAGAAAGAAAGAAGAAGAGTGACAAGTCCAGAGCAAGTTCAAAATCCAATGGGGCAAATTCCATTACACTCGAAGGTTCTAGAATATTCCTCCTTGGCTCAATGCTCTACCCTCTAGGCCCACTGGGGTGCGTCTACCTACTGCTCCCACTGAAGCAGCAAGAGAATCTTGCCCCCGGGACTTTGCAAGGCAGAGATTGGACTCCCAATGCTCTGAAAAGATGTGCCCCCACATGGTGGTTCTCTGACGGGGCCCTGTGGCTCTGTCGGGCACAGCCCACACTGCACTGGAGTCCACTGGAGCCACAGTGGTAGAGGAGCACAGCACCAGGATGTGGGGAATGGAGGCTGCCATGTGAAGCTTCACTAGACAGTGTGCACCAGGCAGGGCAGACAGAGGTCCCACAGGCACCAGCACCCCTTCCTTTGAAGCCATTCACTGTCCCTGAGGCTTTTGCACTCTGGACCTTGGTGACAGTAGCAACCCTGATGATCTCTGAATCACCTTGATGGGAAAGGGGGTTATTTTTCTATTGTCTTGAACAATAGTTCCTGGTTTCTGTTGAGATGGTTCTTTGGGTATATTCTTTCTTTTATTTATTTTTATTTTTTATTGTTATGTTAATCACCATACATTACATCATTAGTTTTAGATGTAGTGTTCCATGATTCATTGTTTGTACATAACACCCAGTGTTCCATGCAGAACGTGCCCTCCTCAATACCCATCACCAGGCTCACCCATTCCCCCACATCCCTCCCCTCTAGAACCCTCAGTTTGTTTTTCAGAGTCCATCGTCTCTCATGGTTTGTCTCCCCCTCCGATTTCCCCCCCCCTTCATTCTTCCCCTCCTGCTACATTCTTCTTCTTTTTTTTTTTTCTTAACATATATTGCATTATTTGTTTCAGAGGTACAGGTCTGTGATTCAACAGTCTTGCACAATTCACAGCTCTCACCATAGCACATACCCTCCCCAGTGTCTATCACCCAGCCACCCCATCCCTCCCACCCCAACCCCCACTC
>NW_027695414.1:0-353 GCF_054177405.1 Leptonychotes weddellii | reverse complement strand
GACGGGCCAATCCGTTCGGCCCCACTCGAAGGGAAAGGCAGTCCCAGGAGCTTGCCTGGCGCCCCCAACTGATGGGGCAGGTGAGACCCTCCGTGTGCAGGGGGTGTAGCAGGGACCGGCCAAGTGCCCCCCAGGACCTGTGGACACTCAGACGCTGCCCCCAGGAGTGGTTGCTTGGGTCCTTGGAACGGCCCACCCAGGGCTTGGCTGTGAAGGTGGAGACCCCGTCCCAGCCTACCCCCCATCTTCATGCACTAAACTCGTGCTGACTCCACCTCACCCCAAAAGGGGATGGAGAGGACATTACAATTCCACAGCACCTTTCATTCTTATAAAAACCGTACACATATGAA
>NW_027695413.1:0-353 GCF_054177405.1 Leptonychotes weddellii | reverse complement strand
TAGCTAATGCACAGCCAGTAATATAAATATTCAATTTTTTGAAACTTTGACTCTCTGGCTGGAATTGGAGGTTATTTTAAATATAAATAAATACATGAAAAAATAATATGCTGAAACAAAAGAACATGAACTACAGACAAAAGACAATGAACTGCAAAATCACTCATTTCTATTATGTTCAAGCACAGGGTTCTTAAAAAAGCTAATCATTATAATTAAGAGGGGAACATTTTCCGTTAGAGATCTTTGTGTTACCTAAATGACATAATAATATTAATGTAGGTTAATTATGTAAGGCATAATTTGAAAACTTATTGTTTTATATGCTCCTATATAATCTACAATGCCTTGAT
>NW_027695412.1:0-353 GCF_054177405.1 Leptonychotes weddellii | reverse complement strand
GCCTTCGGCTCAGGTCATGATCCTGGAGTCCCTGGATCGAGTCCCGCATCGGGCTCCCTGCTCGGCAGGGAGTCTGCTTCTCCCTCTCCCACTCCCTGTTTGTGTTCCCTCTCTCGCTGTGTCTTTCTCTGTCAAATAAATAAATAAAATCTTTAAAAAAAAAAAAAATAGCAGTAGAGATGTGTATTCAATCTGGCCTACTCTACTAAAGCCCTAATGTTTGTTTTCAATTTCACATATATCTGAATTCACAAAGAAGTCAAACTATTACACTTCGGTTGCATGATGTTAGTGATAATAACAAAAAGAGCTATTATTGCTGAATACTACTATTTGCCAGGTACTATCTTGAG
>NW_027695411.1:0-353 GCF_054177405.1 Leptonychotes weddellii | reverse complement strand
CCAAGCAGCAAGAGAGAAATTAGTAATGTAGGGCTAGTGCCGTATCTCAGATGGTAAAGACCAACTCATTTGCAGCTAGCATAGTGCTTCTAAATATAAACAGGATCAAGAAGAACACAAATTCTGGGATGATTATTTCTTAAGTCATTTAACAGGAGGTATATTCCTTCTCCACATGAAGCAACTTTGTATTTTTCTCGGAGGGAAAATTAACACTCACTATGGTGAGGTGTGAGAAAACTGGACGCAGCCCTTTACTAGCAGTGAGACAGAGCTGGAATTTAGTGCCCTTTCCCCTGCCCCCTTTTGTGATATCAGCATCCTCTCAGCTGGAAAAACTAGGCAAACAAACA
>NW_027695410.1:0-353 GCF_054177405.1 Leptonychotes weddellii | reverse complement strand
ATGGACCTTGAAATTGCCCGTGACGTCGATGGGACCAGGAACTAGGGAACAGATGTTGTGCCCGTGAGGTGGCATCAGGGCAACCTTTCCATTCAGCTTAGAGAAGTTCATTACTGTCTCCGCTCCTGACTCAGTTTCCCTCCAACCATTGGCATCCTGCAACAAAAATGAGAACTTGGAGATTGGGACCAAACAGACTCAAGCAAAGAGGAAAAAAGAAAGCAAAACCAGAAGACCAAAAGGGCAGGATCTCAAGACCAGAAAGAGTGCCTCCGGGTCCTTGGGGCTGGCTGTGGCTGTGTTGGTCAGGGAGGGGGTACGGCATTCCCAGAACACGCAAGAGATAATTAACA
>NW_027695409.1:0-353 GCF_054177405.1 Leptonychotes weddellii | reverse complement strand
GCTGGGCTGGGGAGTCCCGAGCCAGATCGGGAGAATGCGGGGACTTCCAGACTGCGAGGTGCTGGAGGCGCCTCACCCTAGGAGTGCTCGCAGTCAGGCAGGAGCGAAGCCCAGGACAGGAGGAAGGGGTGACGAGCATTGCGTGCTGGGGCTCGGAGGCCCAGAGCAGCCTGTTGGGGTGAGCAGCCAAAGCTGCTCACACCTATGGCCCAAGCAGCCTGATGGCAGCGCATCTCATCTGGTCTCCGAAGCTAAGCAGGGTCGGGCCTGGATAGGACTTGGATGGGAGACCGTCCTGGAATGGGTTCTTGTCTTGAGGATACTTTCTTTGCTTTTTTCTTTCCCCTTCGGCT
>NW_027695408.1:0-353 GCF_054177405.1 Leptonychotes weddellii | reverse complement strand
TCATCATTTCTTGTAGGGCAGGTCTACATGTGACTACCTGAGCTTTTGTTTATCTAGGAAAGTACTATTTCTCCTTCTTCTTGAAGGATAGTTTTGCCAGATATAGTATTCTTGTTTGACAGGTTTTTTTCTTTCAACACTTTAAATTAATCATCCACTACCTCTGGGTCTCCATGGTTTCTGATACGAAATTAGCTGTTAACCTGATTGAGGATTCCATCTACACAATAGGTTACCTTTTTCTTGGTGCTTTCAAGACTCTCTTGGGCTTTGGTGGTTTAATTGTAATGTGTCTTGGTGTGAATCTCTTTTGAGTTTATCCTACCCAAAGTTTGTTGACCTTCTTGGATGTA
>NW_027695407.1:0-353 GCF_054177405.1 Leptonychotes weddellii | reverse complement strand
GTTCCTGCAGGAAGTGAGCATTCTGAGGAGCCAGCTGGGGGACAAGCTCCAGATTAAGCTGGATGTTGAGCCCACCGTGGACATGAGCAGGGTGCTGCAGGAGATGAGGTGCCACTATGAAGCCATGGTGCAGACCAACCACAATGATCTGGAAGAGTGGTTCCAAGATCAGGTGAGGGTGCTGCCTCGGAGCAGGGAGGGGCCCTGGCTTCCACCTGGGCAGGTTGCTGATCATGTCTCTGTGCCCTTGTGCTTCAGTCTGAAAGCATCAGCCAGCAGGACATGTCCTGCTCCGAGGAGCTGCGGTGCTGCCAGTCGGAGATCCTGGAGCTGAGACGCACGGTGAACGCCCT
>NW_027695406.1:0-353 GCF_054177405.1 Leptonychotes weddellii | reverse complement strand
GGAACACTTCATCTAAAACTAATGATGTAATGTATGGGGATTAACATAAGAATAAAAAAAACCAAAAAACAAAAACAAAAACAAAAAAAATGAGTTATTATTCATCTCTGAGTTCCTGGTGCCCAACATAATGCCCAGGACATAAAACATGTTCAGTAGATGTTTGTGGGATGAATGGGGATGATGCTGGCTCTCTGAGGAACACCCATGTTTGGGAGACAAGGGGCAAGAGCAGGGTAGGGAGAAGCAGCTGTTCCCCACATCGGCTTCCTCGTCTAGTGTCTAAACTCCTGTTTGCTTCATCATTCCCTGTTCCCATGTGGCCTGCACATGCTAGGCATTCAGTAAAGACT
>NW_027695405.1:0-353 GCF_054177405.1 Leptonychotes weddellii | reverse complement strand
GCGCGGAGAAAAGACCCCTTCCGTGGACAGCCGCTCCAAACCGGACTCCCTCAGCAAGGGGCTTGGGGGCTGCCGGCCCTCGAGCAGCTTCCAGAATCTCGAGCCAGCCTTGGGGCTCCCTGCCAGTACGATCCCCGCGGAGGGCTGCCCAGGATCCGTCCACCGCGACCTGTCACTGCAGGGCTGTGGCCCGCCGGAACCTTCTCTGGCCGCCCACCCAGCCCCCCGCCTTGGTCCAGCCTCCAGCCACTTGAAGGAAACGCTGGGGCGGGAGGCTCAGTCATCTGCCTCGCCTGGGCCAAGTGTTATCACCAACTTCCCTGAGCAGGGGGTGGCCTCTGGGCCCCTCACCC
>NW_027695404.1:0-6640 GCF_054177405.1 Leptonychotes weddellii | reverse complement strand
TCCGAAGGAAGGAGCCGCGCTTGTGCCCAGCCACCGGGTGCGGCTGCGTTCACACGTGCTGGTAGGGCAGGACCCAGGAGTGGGACCGGGTCGGTGGGGGCCGGGGTCTGGGGTCTGGGGCAGGAGGGGTGGGTGGGGGTGCTCATGGAAGAGTGTCGCAGGGGATGCATGCCCGTGGCACCGCTATCCGAGTCTCGCCTCCACTGCGGCGGTGGACGCAGGAGCCCGCGGAGACACCACGTAGGCCGAAGGGCACACCTGCGCATGCGCGGCCAGACCGGGGCGGCCCGCGGGCGGGGTCCGGGCAGCCGGTCCGCGGCCGGGTCCGGCCTGCAGTGCGGTGCCGCGGTCCTGGAAGATGTCACCCCTGGGGAAGTGAGGAAAGGGCATGCCAGAGCTCTGTATTACTGCTTACACCTGCAAGTGTATCTGTAAGCGTCTCACCAGAAAAACTTAAAAACTAAATCCGGATCACCCTCTGGGCTCACTCCAAACGAGAGCCGGAGCCTTTATAGGGACCCACGAGGCCCTCTGGGATGTGAACGCATTGCTTCCCTTGATCCTCTCCGGCCACACAGGCCCCCTTGCTGTTTGTTCTTCAAACACACTAGGCACACTCCTGCCTCAAGGCCTTTGCATCACTGCCTCAGGGATGTTCCCTATGCCTGGAACCCTGGCCTTGGGCCTCCTCAAGGCTCCTTCCATAACTCACATGCCTCGCCCAGCTGCTGTGTTGAGGACCTCATGCCAGGGCCTGGGGTTACGGAGTGCCATCTGGGGGGAGGGCGACAGTCGGGGGCGGATGTGTAAGGCCTGCATCTGGGCATCTGAGGACACTAATGGAGGTGGGCTGGCAGTGGGTCAGCTCTGCCTGGGGAGGGGGGCTGGGGGCAGAGACCACAGAAGGGGGCACACCCTTGGCCGAGGAGGAGGCAGACGATCTGGTGGGTGACGGTTCAATAGGAGAGAGGCACAGGGCATTGCAGAGTGAGAGGGGGCCTCCTGGACACTGACAGTGACCCTTAAGCAGACCCCAGTATTGCTTCCACCTAGAACCCTGAGCCAAGGGTTCTGCACTGGGGAGCCTTCAGCATTTACAGATAGGGAAGCCAAGGCCCAGAATAGTAGAGTCACTTGCCTGAAGACACACAGCTTCTTAGGCAGTGGAGCTGGGATTGGAAGAAGGCAAGATGGTTTCTGCAGCTGCCTTGAGCCTTCAGCAAGCTCCAGCCCCCGGGCCGTATCCATCAGGCAGCCTGTTTATGTACCAACTCATGAACCAAAAATGCATTTTACATTTTTAAATTTGAAAAAAAAAAATCAAAGGAAGAAAAATATTTCATGATGCGAAAATTAAATGAAATTCAAATTTCAGTGTCCATAAATAAAGTTTTATTGAAACGGCCACACATTGTTATTTTCATGTTGTTCAAGGCTGCTTTAGGGCGACAATGTGAAAGTCGAGTAGGTTCAACAGAGACTATATGGTCCTTAAAGCTGAAAATACTCACTATCTGGCCTTTTCAGAAAAGGTTTGCAAACATGCTCCCACCTCAGGGCCATCGTGTTTACTGTTCCCTCTACCTGTAACACCCTTCCCCCACATATCTATCTCCATGGCCAGCTCCCTTGTTTCCTTCAAGTCTTTGCATAAATGTCCCCTGTCAATAGGGCCAGCCTACAGAAAACTCAAATTCTACTCACCCGCCCTCCTCCCTATTCTCTTCTCCTATTTGTCTTCCTGGCACTCCCTACCAACTGACGTGTGAAATGTCTCCCCAGTCAGAATGTCAGCTCCTTAAACGCAGAAATTTTTACCTGTTTTGTTTGCTGCTGTATCCCAGGCATAGTGCAGGAAGGAGGTACATAATAAATGTTTGTTGGACAGATGGATGGATGAATGATTGGATGGATGGACAGATGGATGGATGGACAGATGGATTAATGAACAGTTGGCCAGCCAGATGGATGGATGGATAGATGGATGGATGGATGGATGGATGGATGGATGGATGGATGGATGGATTTGTGGATGGATGGATGGATGGATGGATGGATGGATGGATAGACGGACAGATAGACAGGTGGGTGGATGCATGGTTTGTTGGATAGGCAGATGGGGTGGATCGATGTGAGGTGTGACAGATGTGTGAAAAGCTAGGTTGGGCCAAATCACATGGCTCTTGGATGCCATGTGCAGTGTCAGAACTTTGGTAAAGGGTTTTATGCAAGCAGGATGAGTGGTGTTTTACAAAGATCACTCAGACCGAGGCATGGCTGGGAATGGAGTGGACAGAGCTCTGTGTCCAGAGACTGATGGGAGGCTCTCTCCCTGGGCAGTGGGAGGAAATGAGCAGGCACAGCGGGCCTCAGCCAGGGTGGCGGAGGAGGACCCCAGGAAGCTGGGGTGTCAGGCCACAGTTGGTCAGAGACAGGCTAGCTCCCCATGCTGGCCTTCAGGAGGTGGCCCTCCAGGTTGATGCCAAGGACTCAGGGGCCTCCATGTCCCTGAGGGCTCTTGCCTGGGTCTAGGCTGGATTCACCAATAACACCCTCATGCTCTGTTGCCTGCAAGCCGTGGGCCAGAGGGGGTGGGGGGCGCTCTGGAAGCAGTAAACTCTATGCAGCTTTCTGCCCTGTCCCAGGCCATGAGAGGGAGTCAGCTGCCTTAGAGGCCTGACTTGAGGGAGGGAGCCAGGGACATGCCTTCTAGAATGTTTCTTCCAGCCACAAGAGCAGCAGAAGCTGGGCATATCTGCCGCTGGCCAGTTCCCACGGCCTGCCTGCTGCCCACATATTCTGCCAGCCTCCCTGGTAGACCCCACCCTTCCTGGCCACACCTGCCCCACCCAGGCGTGTCTCCTGAGGCTCTGGGTGCTATTAGTGGCGGACTCTGGCTTTCCAGTAAGGCTCTCAGGGACATCTCATGCCACCTGCCCATCCCATGCAGTGTGGCCAAACACCGCAAGCGAGTTATCCTTTCTGTGCCTTGACTTCTTCATCTGTATAATGGGGCCTCACCGTTCCTGCCCTCCCCCCCTGCCCAGGCCTGTCTAAGGCTTGATGGGCTGACACCTGCAAAGATCAGCTAGGGGCCCGGCCTTTGTAGGTGCCGTGGACGTGTAGCTGCAACCATACCTGATGGGCAAGCAAGCCTCCCACTTTGGGGTCACGCCCCATGAACTTCCACTCGGCCTGTCAGAGACATAGCATTCCTGGCTTGGAAATCCACCCAGCTTCATATGAACCAGGAGATTCTTCGGCCCCAGCAGGCCCCTGGTCTTGATCCGGGGACTTTCTCGTTGTCCCATGAGAACTTCTCTTTGTGGCAGGTGGGATTGGGATCCCTCGTCTCCCCCTCTTTCCAGCTTACTGAATGCATTCGCGGGCTTCCAGTGTGTCAGGCCTGTGGTGGGCTGAGGGGATCCTCGTGACCACTCCGGCTGTAGGTGTGAGTCTCAGCAACCCCCCTTTATAGGTGAGGAAGCTGAGCCCCTGAGACGTTAACAAGCGTGTCCAGGAGCACCCAGTTTGGAGGCCAGGAGCGGCGCCCACCAGCTGGCTCATCGGCCACATACGGCCTTTCACCCCACATACGGCTGGGGTTGGCTGCCCTTCTGGGAAGCACCTGTCCCCCGACACCCACGGGCAGGTGCCCTGTGGCTGCCGGCAGGGGAACCAGGCAGGGCGATCTCCGTCTCCTTCCCGTCCGCTTAGTCTCAGTTCCCCATCTACACAACAGCCCGCTCACACCCCCTGGTCTGATGGCCGAGCTCCAGGCGGGGTGGCTCCGTGCATGTTCCGCAGATGGTACAGGTGGAGAGTTAGGACCTTTGCTGTCCCCTTACATGGCTGTAGCAACTCGTCACCTGGCCAGACTTGAAGCCGGGGACAAAACCTTGATTTCGTTTTCCTGAGTCCTGGATCACATGCCTTCTTGGGCTTCTATTGTCCTCAAGGCTGGATGAGCCCGGCGCCTCCTCTCCTTCCCTCCAGCCCCTGAGAGGTGGGAGCACCTGGGAGGACTCAGGTGGGGCAGAGTCGGATCGAGACCCCCGGCCGAGCTGGCGACCCTCCCCCCCCACCCCGGTGCCGCAGCCGAGTGCCCCTAATTGCTGTCACAGATGCGGCAGCCACCAGCCTCTCCGGCAGGATCCGCTGTGTTGCGTGAGCTTAATTAGTCCCTGATTACTCATTTACTGGGTGCTGTGTGTATTCCACATCTAATAACTTTCCAATTACGCCCGGTCTGCGCCGCACATTTAATAACCCTGTAGTTGTCTGCTTATCGGGGACTCTGCATTCGCCAGCCCAGTCTCCCCCTGACCCAGAGCCTTATCATTCCCTTTACTGCAGCGCGTGGTGTTCTCTGCTTGCCATTATGGAGCTATTACAGGGAATTAAGGGGCGTAAAGTACTGTTTTTTGGCCTCTGATGCACCAGCTTGCAGTGCAGAGCAGGGAATCCCACCAGAGAGTGTGGAGCACAGTATCTTGGTGGGGGGGTGGGCTCTGGTGGGAGCTGCGGGGGGCCAGGAAAGGGGCGGGGGGGCCCCCATGGCAGGGCTGGGCCATGTCCCCTTATTTCCCTCCCGGGCAGTCCTGTGACCTCTGCGTCCCCCAACAGTTGGCAGACAGAGGTCTCCGGCCGGTTCAGAAGGTGCCCCTTGGCCATACCCACCCAGCCTGCCTGCCAAGGCGTGCCTCCGGCCATCACTATTTTGGAGGGAGGAGACTTTTCTCCCCAGACTGGGCTTCTGCCTGTGCCTGATTTTTCCTTGGGGGCAAAGGGAAAGTAAAGCTGCATTCTTTTGTGCCATCGGATGCTGATGTCTCCTCCTCTTCTCCTGCAGCTCTGCACCCTGTCTCATCCTCCCAGTCTTGTTCTTGAAATAAATCAGTCACAGCCCATCAGCAGACCCACTGCCGTTTACCCGCAGCCCAGCCTTGCACGCTGGAGGCCTCAGTCGGGCGTTGCTGCGTGTCTGCTGCGGCAGTGAGCATGGGAATCAGGCGCTTCCAGAGCTCAGTGAGCAGCACTGGGTGCCAGGGGCTGTGGGGTCTAGGTGCTGGACAGAGGACACAGTGCTGGCCTGATTCTCCGCTGTGATGGTGACTGCTGGGTGACCTGACTTCTGTCTTGACTTCTCTGTGCCTCCGTGTTCTCCTCTACAAGGTGGGAGTTAAGGTAGGGTTGTTGGAAGGATTAAATGGGCTACTGACGTCAGGAGCTTGGTGGGCACCTGGCACATCGCAGGTGCTCAGTAAATCTAGGGTAGGCATTGCTAGCCCATTTCCCAGATGCGTAAACTGAGCTCAGAGAGTCGTGATTGCCTGTCACCCTTACTTAGGGCAGCAGCAAGCAGCGACTTAGGACTCAGTCCCACGTCTGTTTTATTCAAGGCCGGCACGGCTGGCTTCCTGGAGTGCATCCTGAGCTGACTTGGAACTAAAATGAGATTCAGGGTGATGAGGGAAAGTGGGGGGCCCAGGTCCTGCCCCAGTTCCTGCAGGGACCCCTTGATTGACTTGGGGCTCTGGCCCGCAGCAGGTGAGGGGGCCTGGAAGGTGGCTCTGTTGGCTGCCGCCAAACCCCCCCAGAGGCCAGGTGAGCCCCCCACCGAGGCCAATGCAGTGAAGCCTTCCTTGGTACGCACCCCTCCAGGCTTTGTGGGGTCCCCGGGCCACTGCACCCCTTTGGCTCTTGCTCCTAATGCTTATGCCGCAGGTCATGAGACTAGCTGCCGTTTCTCGAGCAGCTGCTATGTGCCGGGTACATTTAGCATCTAATTTTCTCCACTGTCCCTTTGGCAGTAGATACTCATTGTCATCCCGCGCCTTTTTATGGAAGAGGGAACAGAAGCTGGGCGAGGTCACTTTGCTAAGATCTCCCAGCCGGGGAGAGTGGCCGGGACCCAGCGTGTGCCCACCCACCGCAGGGAGGCTGAGCGCTGGGGTCCCGCTGGGTACCGGGAGGGAGGCAGACACGACCCCGGCTCTGCCGCAGAGGCTGCTGGGGGAATCCTGGTGCCGCGTCCAGCCTCTGGGCTGCTGTGGGCCCTCCAGCGGGACTGTCCCTGGTCTTCAAAACTGCATACTTTGCGCGCTACAACATGGATGAGCCTGGGAAACGTGCTGAGAGAAAGAAGGCAGACACAAAGGGCCACACGCCATTGGTACCGCGTGTGCGAATCGCCCGAACAGGCAAGTCTGCAGAGACAGCAAGGAGGTCGTGGCTGCCAGAGCCAGGGAGGGATGAGGCGTGACTGCTAGCAGGTCGGACTTCCTTTTGGGGGGACGGCAATGTTCTGAAATGGATTCTAGTGATGGTTGCACGACTCTGCGCGTGTATTAGAAGCCTCGGTATTGTACACTTTAAATGGGAGAATTGCATAGTTATGTGGATTATATCTCAGTAAGACTGTTTTTAAAAATAATCGAGCAGGGGCGCCTGGGTGGCTCAGTTGGTTAAGCGACTGCCTTCGGCTCAGGTCATGATCCTGGAGTCCTGGGATCGAGTCCCGCATCGGGCTCCCTGCTCGGCAGGGAGCCTGCTTCTCCCTCTGACCCTCCCCCCTCTCATGTGCTCTCTGTCTCTCTCATTCTCTCTGTCTCAAATAAATAAATAAAATCTTTAAAAA
>NW_027695403.1:0-353 GCF_054177405.1 Leptonychotes weddellii | reverse complement strand
GAGAGTTAATTTTCTTGGAAGGTTATGCTGAAGACAATCTTTGGTACAATTTAATTTAACCTCTTTATTTTACTAGATTTAAAAAAGGAATGAGGGCTTAAGTAATTAAGTGATTTATCCAAGTTGACCCAGCTTTATTGGAGTCATGTGGCAGATTTAAAGTAGGCTATAAGCACTATGAAGTAGAAAGTGTGTCTGTTTTACTCACTACTGAATATTTAGTGCCTGCCATATTGACTGGTATAGCATAAATATTTAATACCTATATGTTGGATGAATGAAATAATAAAGAATTAGTGATATCAATCTTTTTTATACTTGTCCAAAGTTGCTATGAAGTCTCTTTAACCTCA
>NW_027695402.1:0-353 GCF_054177405.1 Leptonychotes weddellii | reverse complement strand
TTTAGTTTGATGAATTCTCACTTGTTTTGCTTTTGTTGCTTGTGCTTTTAGAGTTACATCCGTAAAATCCTTGCCAAGGTGCATGTCAAGAAGTTTTTCCCTATGTTTTCTTCTAGGAGTTTTATGAGACTGCTATGAGCAACTGTCTTGTTTTCTTTTTTCTTTAATTTTATTATGTTAGTCACTATATAGTACATCATTAGTTTTTCAACTGCCTTGTTTCCTAAATAATATTTAGGTTACTGAACATACAGCTAGAGACAAATACAACCATCCTGGATTTTTACCCACTGATCGAGTACAGACAGGGTAACTCATTTCCTATTTGCCCTCCATTTTCTTTTTTTTGTTAT
>NW_027695401.1:0-353 GCF_054177405.1 Leptonychotes weddellii | reverse complement strand
GAACATTTGGGACACTTAGGACTGGGATGAACAACCATCTTGGTGTGCCTGGGGCTGAGGGGTTTCTTAAAATATGGATTTTCAATGCTAAAACGAGGATGGTCCTGGGAAACCCAGAATGACCGGTCACCCTACTGGGATCCAAAAAGTCTATAAATCTCAGAGAGAAGCCAGAAGGCAATGGCTTCAAAATTCCAAAGAAAAGTGATTTCTAATTTAGAATTCTATACCCTGCTGAGCTTTCAATCATACTAGCAAGTGTGACGGTAAAGAGAGAACCTTTCCAGACATGTAAGGTCTCAAAATTTTTTTTCCTAAGCATCTCTTCCCAAGAGACTATTGGAGGACGTGCT
>NW_027695400.1:0-353 GCF_054177405.1 Leptonychotes weddellii | reverse complement strand
CCAGGACTCATCAAAACTGTCAGTGTCATTAAAGGCTATGAAAGGAGGTGACTGTTTTGGATTAAAAGAAATATGGCAGAAAAAGGATTTGGAGAAAAAAGAGTGATGACAACCAAAGGCTACCAGGTTTTGGAACAAGTAGGAAAAAATTGTTGGGACACTTGAAGAAATTTGAATAGGGAATTTACATTTGGTATTACTGTAGTAGTGTCAAATTGCCTGAGAGTGATAATAGTATGTAGAAGAATGCCTTTAGAAGATATATGTTGACGTTTAAGAGGTAAAGCATCACAACGTCTGTAAATTATTTCAGTAAAAACTATATAGATATGTTCCATAGGTAGAGACATGCA
>NW_027695399.1:0-353 GCF_054177405.1 Leptonychotes weddellii | reverse complement strand
TGTTTTTGGGAGGGGAGGAGTCGGTGGGATCCCACTACCAGTACCTCTTTCCCCATCTTACCTAGTACCACTCACCCCTCCCTCTGACTATGTTTCTGGGAAGGGAGAGAAGTCTCAGTTTCCCATGTGCAGAGACAAAATGTCTTCCTCAATCGGGTCACTCATGTGGCTGGGTCTCTCTTGAAGGTTCTTTTTTTTTTATTGAGATTTTTTTTTTATTGTGTTATGTTAATCACCAATCACTTTTTCATGTGTCTGTTGACTATTTGGATGTCTTCTTTGGAAAAATGTTCATGTCTTCTGCCCATTTCTTAATTGGATTATTTGTTCTTTGGGTGCTTAGTTTGGGAAGT
>NW_027695398.1:0-353 GCF_054177405.1 Leptonychotes weddellii | reverse complement strand
AGTAACAGTGTGGCAGGGCCCTCCCCCAGAAGACAGGCTGGGAGAACAAGAGTCCAGCAACCCTAAGGTCCCTAGAAAACAGGTGCATCTTGCTTGGGTTGTGGTCAATAATTTGGACTCTATACATTCCCTCAACCACCCATCAACAGAATGACTAGGAGGAGGAACCCCCAAAATAAGAAAGACTCAGAGATTATGACGTAAGCTGCAGATTTACAAATGGATTCAGATATAACCAAGATGTTGGAGATGGAATTCAGGCTAGCAATTGTGAAGATAGTAGCTAGAATGGAGAAATTGATTAATGGCAACACAGAGTCTCTAAGGGCAGAAATGAAAGCTGAATTGGCAGA
>NW_027695397.1:0-353 GCF_054177405.1 Leptonychotes weddellii | reverse complement strand
AAAGGACATGTGTTTGTCAAGGGCAATGCCCTAGGAGATTGAAAAACAGCACCCCACTAACAGGCTGGGAGCTCTTCTGGAGAGAACCTGGAGCCTGAGCGTGGGCTCTTTCATAATGGTCTGATGTAACATGTTTGCTTTACTCGAAGGTCATCAAGCTGATAACCCGGCTCGTGTGCTTTGACACCAAGGCAGATGCGAAGCTCGTAAAACATCCTGGGCCTGAATCTCCCTGTAGGTCTTAAGGGTTTTTTGTAGGTTTTTCATCGGGTACCTCTTAAGAATGTGAAAATGTTTTAGTTTATTTTGTGAAGACTTGAATCATTTGTTTTTTTTTTTTAAGATTGTTTTTA
>NW_027695396.1:0-353 GCF_054177405.1 Leptonychotes weddellii | reverse complement strand
GGAACACTTCATCTAAAACTAATGATGTAATGTATGGGGATTAACATAAGAATAAAAAAAACCAAAAAACAAAAACAAAAACAAAAAAAATGAGTTATTATTCATCTCTGAGTTCCTGGTGCCCAACATAATGCCCAGGACATAAAACATGTTTAGTAGATGTTTGTGGGATGAATGGGGATGATGCTGGCTCTCTGAGGAACACCCATGTTTGGGAGACAAGGGGCAAGAGCAGGGTAGGGAGAAGCAGCTGTTCCCCACATCGGCTTCCTCGTCTAGTGTCTAAACTCCTGTTTGCTTCATCATTCCCTGTTCCCATGTGGCCTGCACATGCTAGGCATTCAGTAAAGACT
>NW_027695395.1:0-353 GCF_054177405.1 Leptonychotes weddellii | reverse complement strand
TTTTTTTTTTTTTTTAAATGAGTCACAGGGCCACCCGGAGCACTGGAGTGGTGTTCGCTTCCTTGCTCCTCAGAAGAAGTGGCCAGAACATTTAGAATCCCATTTTCCCAGGCAGAGTGACTCCTGAGGGCTCCAGCCTCGTGCAGAGATCTCGGTTCTCGCTCCTCACCCCTCATGGTCATCAGGTACCCACCTCCCCTGGCTCAGCTTGCATTTAGTCCCTGGGCTCCCATCCTGGGGCTGATATCTGGGTCCTGTTGGCCACAGTAGGATCAGCTCATGCTTAGTGCTCTGGCTTACAATTTCCCCCCATTTCTGGCCACTGATGATTTCTCCTTCTTTATTTTGAGATT
>NW_027695394.1:0-353 GCF_054177405.1 Leptonychotes weddellii | reverse complement strand
CCCAATCTTCTATTTTTATGATCGTCTCATATTTAGATTTTTTATACTTGCCCAGTTGTATATCGGACAACGACACATTTGTCAATTTTCAGGATTTTCTCTTAAACCCGGGTTTCATGCAACAGCACAAGCAAGCAGCCACCACAGCTCTGAGCTGTCAGGACGCCTTCCAGCATGCTGCCCACCATGGCCACGGAGCGGAGAATGCCCCAACCTCCCCCCACCAACCTCCCACGCACGGCCACGGAGTGGAGAATGCCCTAACCTCCCACCCACCAACCTCCCACCCACGGCCACGGAGCGGAGAACGCCCCAAACTCCCCCCACCAACCTCCCACGCACGGCCACGGAGC
>NW_027695393.1:0-6641 GCF_054177405.1 Leptonychotes weddellii | reverse complement strand
GTATCCTATGAGTTCATTGATCTGAGGAATTCTTAATCTCAGGAAATAAACTGAGGGTTGCTGGCGTGGGGGGTGGGGTGGGAGGGATGGGGTGGCTGGGTGATAGACATTGGGGAGGGTATGTGCTATGGTGAGCACTGTGAATTGTGCAAGACTGTTGAATCACAGACCTGTACCTCTGAAGCAAATAATACATTATATGTTAAAAAGAAAAAGAAGATAGCAGGAAGGGAAAAATGAAGGGGGGGAATCGGAGGGGGAGATGAACCATGAGAGACTATGGACTCTAAGAAACAAACTGAGGGTTTTAGAGGGGAGGGGTTGGGGGGATGGGTTAACCTGGTGATGGGTATTAAAGAGGGCACGTACTGCATGGAGCACTGGGTGTTATATGCAAACAATGAATCGTGGAACACTACATCAAAAACTAATGATGTAATGTATGGTGATTAACATAACATAAGTATAAAAAAAAGAAATGAGGGTCATGATGAATTTAAACCAAGCCAAATCGAGATAGGTCCTTGCTTCTTTTGCTTTGCATATTGTTAGCCAGATAACAGTAGTCACATCACACAAGATTCAGTAGAGTATATGTACTCACTTTTGACTCTTTCAACTTTGCACATTGCCAGTCTGAGAGACAGCAGGCTCTGCTTGTACACCTGATGTGTGGCCTCTTTCTCTTTTTTCAAAAGGTTCGGCATGAAGAATTCTACTCATCAATCTGTGCAAGAATGGATCATAAATATAAATATGAGAAAAACTATACAAAGTTTAAAAAGAAATTATAGGAGTAAGTCATAGTGAACTTAGGTAAGGCTCTTGTTTCTCAACTATGACACAAAATTCTAAGCTATAAAAGAAAAAAAAATAGATAAATCAGACATCATCAAAATAAAAGATTTTGTTTTTCAAAGGATACCAACTGGGACAGTGAAAAGCAATTCATGAAATGAGATGAAATATTTGCATATCATATATCTGATAAGGAACTTGTATCCAGAATATATAAAGAACTCTTCAAATTCAACAATAGAAGGACATACAATGCAATTTTTAAATGTGCAGAAGATTTAAATAGACGTTTCTCCAAAGAGGATATACAAGTGGCCAATTAAGCACAGTGAGAATTTGCTCGATATCATTAGTCCTTAGGAAATACAAATCAAAACCACAATGAAATTTCACTTCCCATCCATGAGAGTAGTTAAATTTTAAAAAGGCAGACAACAACAAACATTAACGAGAATGCAGAGAAATTAGAGCCTTCGTACATTTCTGGTGGGACTGTAAAATGCAGCTAATGTGAGAAACAGTTTGGCAATTCCTCAAAATGGTAAAATGTAGAGTTTCTATATGATCCAATGATCCCACTCCTAGATATGTATTAAAGAGAAACAAACATATGTCCACAAAAAATGTATACAAATGTTTACAGTAGCATCATGTATAATAGCTGTCCACCAATTTATGAATGGGAAAATAAAACATGGTCTATCCATTCATTGGGGGTATTACCTGGCAATAAAAAGTCATCAAGTACTGATACAGGCTATAACATGAATGAACCCTGAAAGCATTATTGTAAATGAAAGAAACCAATCACAAGATCCCACATATTGTATGATTCCATTCATATATAATATCCACCATGGGTAAATCCATAGTGACAGAGACTAGATTAGTAGTAGCTGGGGGGGATGGGAAAAGGAGAGAATGTGGAATGACTACCAATAGGTATGGGGTTTCTTTTTGATGTGATGAGCTATTCTAAAATTAGATCATGATGATCAATGCACCATTCTGTGAACATACTAAAAGCTATTGAATTACAGACTTAAAAATACATTTAAGATAAAAATATAAAATATATCTCAATGATGCTGTTATTAAAAATGTATGTATGATATTCTCAGGTAACATACACTTGCCAGCGCCAAAAGAGAACTAACAAAATAGTAGCATCATTGGTAATTTTAGACGACCTTTGTTTCCATATTCTTTCTGCACTGATACATTCTTTGCCTAATTGCCTATTCTGAACATGTGAAATATAGCTGCTCTAATTTTCTCTTTAGAATTAACCTCTGTGCCAGATATTTTGCCTGGCACCCTTTTCACAGAGACTTCCTGGTTATGATAGGAACTGTCACTCCCTAATCACTGTTTCCAAAGAACACAATATTGAATGGGGAAAATCCATCCCAGTCTGTTGAAAAAGGGATGTCCATGCATATTAATGCAATCTCCTTTAATTTATAGTTTCTCATACCAGCACAATGCCATGCATTTTAAGGAATTAAGAGATATTCCATCAAGATCCATTTTCCTTACCTAGATGCAACTCACTCATTGTTGACATTTAGGGTGCCAACTTGAAAGAAAACCCGTATATGTGATGATCATAATCACATATATCATCACATTATCACACCTAATATGAGACACAGGTAACTATCGAATCTCCTCTGCACCCCCCCCTTGGAGGATACTTCAATACATTTTTGGCTGATCTTGACCCTATATTTGAAATATGTGCACGATTTGCTCTGTCATGAGGTATAAGGACCTAACTTCCAGAGCAACATAGGTATTAAGTTGTTTGTGAAACATTTCTAAGTTGGCATCTGAAGATAAATGGCCCCAATCTACTGAACATATTCAGTTTGTGGGAGACACACTTAATGACCTATCTACTGTTCACTACTATGGAAAGAGCCCCTTCTAAAGAAGAAGAGATAAATAGCAACATTAAAGCATTTCCACAATAGATGTCAACAGAATGAGCATGTTTCGAGGTAGATTGGTTATACCTGTACTTTGGCATTCCAAGAGACATGGCGGAACTCCTTCTGGGCAACAGTTCAGCCACTGCCCAGATATGATGTGCCCAGTGGTGGCAGGAAAAACTGTCAAGTTCAGCCTTGAACTACTGCTGAGCCTGATTTTCTAGTGAGGCTGGCAAGGATTTCAGTTGCTAGCCAAATGGAATGTATTTTGAGCTCGTACCGTTTCTCTCCCCAGTGATTTCTGCAGTGCTGCTTGCTGTCACAGCTCAGGATTTTTTTCAACTATTTCCACCCTGGGAAAATATGTGATGATCATCAAAGTTCCTTTTGTTCCAGAGATGCAAGGCCATCAGGCAAACAAAAATATCTAAAAATTCCTGTAGCTTGCCAGATAGCACTACTTTACTTTTTCATGCACATTATTTTATTAATGAGACATCTTAAAAAGGGGTGTGTCCAAACATCTAATGCTGCTGCCCCTGTATAAATCCCAGGTCTGCTGCATCTTTATTGTATGTTTTTGGGCAAGATGCTTTGCCTACCTATAGCTTGTCATCTGAAAATGGGGAGGAGTGTTAACAATGATTCTTTTTTTTTTTTTTTTTTAGATTTTATTTATTTGACAGAGAGAGACAAAGCGAGAGAAGAAACACAAGCAGGGGGAGTGGGAGAGGGAGAAGCAGGCTTCCCCGCAGAGCAGGGAGCCCGATGTGGGGCTTGATCCCAGGACCCTGGTATCATGACCTGAGCCGAAGGCAGACGCTTAACGACTGAGCCACCCAGGCGCCCCAACAATGATTCTTAATAAGGTTATTATGAGGTTAAATGAGTTAATAATGTAAAAAAAAAAAAAAACACTGCCTAGAATAAAGTAAGCACTTAATAAATATTATAATTATTTTACATATTATTGTCTTGGCTTTCAGATCTGGTTTCTCTAGTCATGATTTTAGGTCTTCTTTTTAGACTATGGCATAAATCTTTCCCATTAATTCTTCCCACACAAGACTCCCTATGATGATTCTTACTCAGTTATAGGGATGATTCTTACTCAGTTATGATTCTTACTCAGCTCTAATCTGTGAGTTATCTTGCTAATCCCAAGCAGGAAGTCAGGAGAATGGCGGGATGTTACTGCATAGGGAAGCAAGAGAGGTTGTTGGATTCAGACACAATGGACCAAGTACTGTTCCAGCTCAGGGAAGAAAGAGTCTTAGAGGCCCAAACTGTGCAGGCCCTAACATAAGCCTGTTCCCAAATACCAGGTGGAATTTTGTCTTTAGTGCCGCTCGCATGGGTATAGAACTAATATTGTAGCCTAATGTCAACTAACGAAGTTTTGGTAGAGGCATTAGTATAATGTGAAAACTGCACAAAACTTAGAAATTTGGAATTATTCTCTGTTTCAATTCTAACACCCCAACACACACACCCTCCCCTACATAGACACACTCAGACACGCACACATTTATTCACCTAGCCCGCGTAACCGCACTTTAAAGAAGATATTTCTTCACACATACTATCCATAGTCATTTCTTTTTTTTTTTTTTAAGATTTTATTTATTTGCGAGAGAGAGAATGAGAAACAAGAGAGCATGAGAGGGAGGAGGGTCAGAGGGAGAAGCAGACCCCCTGCCGAGCAGGGAGCCCGATGCGGGACTCGATCCTGGGACTCCAGGATCATGACCTGAGCCGAAGGCAGTCGCTTAACCAACTGAGCCACCCAGGCGCCCCATAGTCATTTCTAACATGCATTTATGTCTGTGTTGTATTTTATATGCTGAATATATGTCCAATCTGCTTCTTTGACTCAGAAACTGTGTGGTGCCTTTTGTCGAAACAGAACCAATTGTGTCATGTTGAATTTAATAAATATAACCTCGATACTTGACACTGCCGCTGTCATTTATATTCTCTAAATCAACTTTAGCAAATTCTCCTGATTATTTATAAGACACACTCCACTAATAAGATATATACACCTGTGCACTCTTGCCCAGATGGTGCACACAAAAAAGAAGCTTTAAAAAAGTAGATTAGGAAGGACTGATCACTTTGTCACTGATAAGTATTTATTAAAGACAAGTATTTTATGAAATGTAGAAAATTAAACCAGCTCCTGCTTTAGGGGGTTGATTAAACAATTCTTTATAGGAATGTATGGATTTGAAATGCTTTTAAAATCTTATTTCATTAATATAATTACCATTCAAAATTAAGTTACATAGAGTATCTCAATTTGTTGCTCATGGATATGATCTCTCTTAGTTTAAAATTACATTATACTTAGGAAAGCTTCAAACTATCAGGTTAACTTGTTTGGCAGAATGTTAGATTAATTCTCTAATTCACTGAAATATCTATTACTTTTTTCAAAAGAATTGACTGTAATGAATTAGAGAGCTAATCTCAACAATTTATCACTAAAATGAGGTCATCACACTTAGCAGAATATTCAAGATTCCAGTACATGACTAACATTTTCTTTATTATAGGAAAACATGTATTTTCTATATAGGGTCTTAACATATTTTAATGGTTTTTAAAATATACTAAGGAACTCATCTATTATAAGATAGAAATCAGTTATAACAATGTGCTGTAAATTATTTGTAGCAAGTTATTAAAAATCTTAACAAAGACTTAATATGGTAGTATGATACACTGCTAATAGAAACAATGATGTAACCATGCTTTAAAATTTCAAGTTGTTTTTTTTTTTTAAATAGCTAAAAACAATTACAAATTAGAAATTGTTTCATCTTGGGTATGTGTCAAGCAAGATAATAATAACAGTGAGTGTTAATATATTTTTAATTAATAGTGGGGGGGAGCGCCTGAGTGGCTCAGTCATTAAGTGTCTGCCTTCAACTCAGGTCAGATCTCAGAGTCCTGGGATGGAGCCCCGCATCAGGCTCACTGCTCAGTGGGGAACTTGCTGCTCCCCGTTTGTGCTCTCTTTCTCCCTCACTCTCAAATAAATAAATAAAAGCTTTAAAAAAATTCTCAAATATCACTGAAGTTTATACAGATATATTGATCCAGAATTGATTTGTTAACCTAAGAGACATATAGGCAAAACTAAATTATAAAATAGTATGTTACCAAAACACTCAAAATAAGGAAAAAATGGCAAAACAAACAAGAATAAAAATAAGGCCATCCTTGATTTCAGCAAAAATAAATACATGGCAAGGCCAGGGTCTTGGGAATCAGCATGGAATCATCAGAATGGTTAGCTTGCACTGTCAATTTACACCCAAGCTTATGACATGTGTGTATGTGTGTGAGACCCTTTCCCAGTAAAATGTCTATCCTCAATCCTGTAAGATATGGCCTTTTCAGTTACTCCTCATATCACTCTTTTTTTTTTTTTTTTAATCTTTCCATTCTCCAGAGCTGCTTACCCCACTTCACCACCAGAAACCCAGGCCTGCCTGTGCGTACCAGCTGGGTACTGGGCTGACAATGTTATCCCCTACACAACAGCCTTGAAGCTGCTTCTCTAAGGACATTTTTAAAAAAATATTTTTATTTGGGGTGCCTGGGTGGCTCAGATGGTTAAGCGTCTGCCTTCGGCTCAGATCATGATCCCGGGGTCCTGGGATCGAGCCCCGCATCGGGCTCCCTGCTCAGTGGGGAGCCTGCTTCTCCCTCTGCCTCTCTCTCTCTCTGTCTCTTATGAATAAATAAATAAAATCTTAAAAAATATATTTTTATTTATTTATTTGACAGAGAGAGACAGTGAGAGAGCTAACACGAGTAGGGGGAGTGGGAGAGGGAAAAGCAGGCTTCCCGCTGAGCAGGGAGCCCAATGTGGGGCTCAATCCCAGGACCCCGGGATCA
>NW_027695392.1:0-353 GCF_054177405.1 Leptonychotes weddellii | reverse complement strand
CACATTTTTGAGCTCTCATCCTCTTGAAATAGTATATCATAATTTTGATTAAATGAATATTCATGTCTCTCATATTATGACTAAATGAAAGCATTCGGAGCTTAGTCATGCACTATACAAGAGTGCTTTATCTTTCTTTCCAGGATTTTGTTTTCTCTTGTGTTAATAATGGCCTATTTTTTTAATTTAGTGTGGTGGGGTTTTTTTGTTGTTTTGCACCCAACACTAAGTCATGATTCCAGTCATATAATGCACCTCTAAATATTTGCAAGAATCTTATATATATTGTACAAATTTTTATTTTTTATTTTTTTTTTATTCTTATGTTAATCCCCATACATTACATCATTAGT
>NW_027695391.1:0-353 GCF_054177405.1 Leptonychotes weddellii | reverse complement strand
GAGAAAGAGAGATAGCAAGAGCAGGAACACAAGTAGGGGGAATGGGGGAGGGAGAAGCAGGCTTCTACTGAGCAGGGAGCCCGATGCGGGGCTTGATCCCAGGACCCTGGGATCATGACCTGAGCCGAAGGCAGATGCTTAACAACTGAGCCACCCAAGTGCCCCGAGGCTAGGACTTTTAGTACTATGTTGAACAACAGTGGTGAGAGTGGGCATCCCTGTCGTGTTCCTGACTGTACCGGGAAAGTTCTCAGTTGTTCCCCATTGAGAATATTTGCTGTGGGCTTTTCATACATGGCTTTTATGATATTGAGGTATGTTCCCTCTATCCCTACACTTTGAAGAGTTTTAAT
>NW_027695390.1:0-353 GCF_054177405.1 Leptonychotes weddellii | reverse complement strand
GCGCGGAGAAAAGACCCCTTCCGTGGACAGCCGCTCCAAACCGGACTCCCTCAGCAAGGGGCTTGGGGGCTGCCGGCCCTCGAGCAGCTTCCAGAATCTCGAGCCAGCCTTGGGGCTCCCTGCCAGTACGATCCCCGCGGAGGGCTGCCCAGGGTCCGTCCACCGCGACCTGTCACTGCAGGGCTGTGGCCCGCCGGAACCTTCTCTGGCCGCCCACCCAGCCCCCCGCCTTGGTCCAGCCTCCAGCCACTTGAAGGAAACGCTGGGGCGGGAGGCTCAGTCATCTGCCTCGCCTGGGCCAAGTGTTATCACCAACTTCCCTGAGCAGGGGGTGGCCTCTGGGCCCCTCACCC
>NW_027695389.1:0-353 GCF_054177405.1 Leptonychotes weddellii | reverse complement strand
TCATGACTATTATATTCCTGTAGAATAATCATGGTTTTAGATTTACTGAACCATAGGAAATCAACATATTTTTGGTTAAAAACTGTCAAAACTCAGCCATTTCTTATGGTTCAATGCAAAGGAGATCTTAACGCAAGGATCCAGGTGCAGGGGTATGGGACAGCCAGGGTGAGGGTGACCTTTACTGTCTGCACTCATGATTAGGACTCCTTCATCCAATTTGATCTCTATTTTGATATATATTATAGTGTAAGCTCTGATGGTTGATTTTTCTCTTTTTAATGCAAGTGCCTGGCTTAATCTTTGATTGCTGGGGCCTCCATTTCTAAGATGGCTATCTAGAATAAACACAC
>NW_027695388.1:0-353 GCF_054177405.1 Leptonychotes weddellii | reverse complement strand
CTTCTGGTAACCATCAATTTGTTCTTTATAGTTCTTTTCTGTTTCTCAATTTGTTCTTTATAGTTCTTTTTTGTTTTTCTCTCTCACTTTTTATCCCTTTGCTCATCTCTTTTGTTTCTTAAGTATCACATATGAGTGAAATCATATGGTATTTGTCTTTCACTGACTGACTTATTTCACTTTGCATTACACTCTCAAGCTCTATCCATGTTTTTGCAAATGGCAAGATTTCATTCTTTTATATGGCTGGATAATATTCCATTGAATATATATACCATATGAGTGAAATCATATGGTATTTGGCTTTCACTGACTGACTTATTTCACTTTGCATTACACTCTCAAGCTCTATC
>NW_027695387.1:0-353 GCF_054177405.1 Leptonychotes weddellii | reverse complement strand
ATGGACCTTGAAATTGCCCGTGACGTCGATGGGACCAGGAACTAGGGAACAGATGTTGTGCCCGTGAGGTGGCATCAGGGCAACCTTTCCATTCAGCTTAGAGAAGTTCATTACTGTCTCCACTCCTGACTCAGTTTCCCTCCAACCATTGGCTTCCTGCAACAAAAATGAGAACTTGGAGATTGGGACCAAACAGACTCAAGCAAAGAGGAAAAAAGAAAGCAAAACCAGAAGACCAAAAGGGCAGGATCTCAAGACCAGAAAGAGTGCCTCCGGGTCCTTGGGGCTGGCTGTGGCTGTGTTGGTCAGGGAGGGGGTACGGCATTCCCAGAACACGCAAGAGATAATTAACA
>NW_027695386.1:0-353 GCF_054177405.1 Leptonychotes weddellii | reverse complement strand
TGTCTACAAGAGACTCATTTTGAACCTAAAGATACATCTAGACTGAAAGTGAAGGGACGGAGATCCATCTTCCATGCCAGCGGACCTCAAAAGAAAGCTGGGGTAGCAATTCTTATATCAGACAAATTAGATTTTTAAACTAAAGTCTGTAGTTAGAGACACAGAAGGACACTATATCATTCTTAAAGGGTCTATCCAACAAGAAGATCTAACAATTGTAAATATCTATGCCCCCAACATGGGAGCAGCCATCTACATAAGCCAACTGTTAACCAAAATAAAGAGTCATATTGATAACAATACGTTAATTGTAGGAGACCTCAATACTCCACTCTCAGCAATGGACAGATCAT
>NW_027695385.1:0-353 GCF_054177405.1 Leptonychotes weddellii | reverse complement strand
CCTCCTCCGCCTCCTCCTCCGCCTCCTCCACCGCCTCCTCCGCCTCCCCGCGCCGCGCCGCCGCCGTCGCCGCCACCCGAGCCCCGCGCGGCCCCGACAGGGCCGGGCACCTCCGAGCCGCCGCGCCGCCGC
This sequence comes from Leptonychotes weddellii, assembly GCF_054177405.1. Classification (NCBI taxonomy): domain Eukaryota; kingdom Metazoa; phylum Chordata; class Mammalia; order Carnivora; family Phocidae; genus Leptonychotes; species Leptonychotes weddellii. The sequence goes on along the minus strand of NW_027695385.1, from coordinate 221 downwards.
CGCCGCCTGCGGCCGCCCGCGCTGTTGACTCAACGTCCGCCTCCGCGGGAAGGGGAGGAGGAGCCGCGGCGGCCGGGGCCGCAGCCACAGTCTGGCCGCCCCCCGCCCTCCCCGCGCCGCCCGGGCCCCCGCCCCCCGGACCGCCACGCACCCAGCCGCTGACCCCCGATCCCCCCCGCCCAGTGCCCCGGACTCCTGCGCCCGGGCCCGCACCCCGGGCC
>NW_027695384.1:0-353 GCF_054177405.1 Leptonychotes weddellii | reverse complement strand
GGGGGTAGTGAGAGGCGGATGGCTGAGGTAACACAGAGTGGCTTCTAGTTTGCAGGTGGGCTTTTCAGAAGCAGTTCTAATCTTTTCAACCAGCGCCCATTTAAGGGTTTAAACTGCATTTCTGGCCGCCTCACCTATCCTTCTCTCTGGCCGCCCAGGGGTTTTCCCCGGAAGTCTCCTGACTTGGGTTGGTGGTGTCTAGAATCTTCCACCCACTCGACCAGGGAGAGGCCTTCACCCTTGGACCTCGCTGTTCTGCTTGGGCTTCTCAGGACTTTTTCCGAAGCGGTATCAAGGCTGCCGGATAGTAACGTGAGTCTTGTCTGTTCGTGATAGGGACGCGCAGGAGCATC
>NW_027695383.1:0-353 GCF_054177405.1 Leptonychotes weddellii | reverse complement strand
TTTTTTTTATTTTATTATATTAATCACCATACATCACATCATTAGTTTTTGATGTAATGTTCCATGATTCATTGTTTGCGTATAACACCCAGTGCTCCATGCAGTACGTGCCCTCTTTAATACCCATCACCAGGCTAAACTATCCCCCCACCCCTTCCCCTCTAGAACTCTCAGTTTGTTTCTCAGAGTCCATAGTCTCTCATGGTTCGTCTCCCCCTCCAATTTCCACCCCCCTTCATTTTCCCCTTCCTTCTATCTTCTTCTTCTTTTTTTTAACATATAATGTATTATTTATTTCAGAGGTACAAGTCTGTGATTCAACAGTCTTACATAATTCACAGCGCTCACCATAG
>NW_027695382.1:0-6641 GCF_054177405.1 Leptonychotes weddellii | reverse complement strand
TGGACGAACCATGAGAGACGATGGACTCTGAAAAACAAACTGAGGGTTCTAGAGGGGAGGGGGGTGGGAGGATGGGTTGGCCTGGTGATGGGTATTGAGGAGGGCACGTTCTGCATGGAGCACTGGGTGTTATGCACAAACAATGAATCATGGAACACTTCATCTAGAACTAATGATGTAATGTATGGGGATTAACATAAGAATAAAAAAAAAATAGACATTAACATTTTGTTATAAATATTATCAGTATTATTAAGACATAACATTATAGATAAAACTGGAGTTCATTTTTCTTCTGTCAATTTTTGCTTTAAATATTTTTAGGCTATGCTGTTAAGAGCACATCTGTTTGGGAATACATGAAGACGTGCTGAATTACTCCTTTTTTCCAGAATGAAATAACTCTCTTCATTCTGGGTAATCTTTTTTTTTTTTTTAAGTGCATTTTCCCTTATATTAGTATTGCTACACAAGTGTTCCTTTGGTTAGTAAAATTCTGGCATATCTCTTCCCAGCTCTGCTTTCAACTTTTTCTGTGTTATCTTTTAGCTGCATCTCTTGTAAAAAAAAAAAATCCTATTATTTTGTTTCTAATTCTGTTGATAATTTATCACTAGAAAATTAATATGCTTATATTTACACTTAGATTTATTTCTACATATATTTTATCATTGCTTATTTTCTGATTCCCCATTTTCCGATAATTTATTGGATTTATAGATTTTAATTTATTCATCTCCTCCCCACTCATTTGCAATAAATGAATTTACTATTTTTTTTAAAGATTTTATTTATTTATTTGACAGAGAGAGACACAGTGAGAGAGGGAACACAAGCAGGGGGAGTGGGAGAGGAAGAAGCAGGCTTCCCATGGAGCAGGGAGCCCGATGTGGGGCTCAATCCCAGGATCCTGGGATCATGACCTGAGCTGAAGGCAGACACTTAATGACTGAGCCACCCAGGCACCCCTGAATTTACTATTTTTAATGTTTTTAGCAATTATATTTAATTGTTAAGTTGTAAACTTGAAACAAAGTCTAAAATTAACATGTTTCTCTTCTCATTTTCATTGTTTCCTATTATTTTAGCATGACTTGTTCTTAATACCCTGCCAAAATTAATATCTTATCATTTAACCATCTATACTTATTTTGATTTGTTAATATGTTTGCCTATGTATGTGAACTGGATTTCTCCTTGCATCTAAGTTTTTTCTTAAAAATTCAATTAATTTCTTACTGAACTACAGCTTTGGCATTTATTTCAGTATAGTTCTCTCAGTGGAAAACTCAGACTTTATCTTGTTTTCAATTCACATAGTATTGAATGATATTTAACTGGGTATAGAATTTTATAATATTGGGCGCCTGGGTGGCTCAGTTGGTTAGGTGACTGCCTTCGGCTCAGGTCATGATCCTGGAGTCCCAGGATCGAGTCCCGCATCAGGCTCCCTGCTCAGCAGGGAGTCTGCTTCTCCCTCTGACCCTCCACCCTCTCATGCTCTCTCTCTGTCATTCTCTCTCTCTCAATAAATAAATATCTTTTAAAAAAAATAATTTTATAATATTTATCTCAGTATTCTGAAGATCATATTTCATTAACTTCTAGTTGATAGTAATTCAAATGTCAGCCAAATTTATTTTTATTGTAGGTAAACAGTCTTTTTCTGGTATCCTTTAAAATGTTCTCTTCATTTTAATTTTTATGATGATTTGCAATATCAAGTACTCAAAACTATGTGCAATTATTGTCTGTAAAGGATTCGTGCTTTTCTTTAAACAATTTCAGAAAATCATTGATTGTTTTCTTTTTCCTTTATTATCTCTACTTCATTCAATTTCAATCTGGATATTCTATCAACATACAGATTGTGCCTTATTCTAAACTCCATTTCTGTTAACTTTCTTTTTATAAATGTCTTGTTCTTATAACTTTGTAACTTTTTTTGGTAATTTTCTGTGTACCTTCCAACACACAATTCTTTCTTCAAAATTGTGAAATCTGCCTATTAATTTCCTTAATGAATTTTAATTATCTCTGCTATGTGCTTTACTTGTAGGCATATTTGATTAGTTTCTAATTTTCTAATTGTTTTCATTTCATCTTCCATTATATACTCTAGTTCTTCGCTATTACTTTAATAAATTTAGAAATTATTTAGAATTTCTTTAAGAGTGTTCTCTTTTGGGGCGCCTGGGTGGCTCAGTCATTAAGCGTCTGCCTTCGGCTCAGGTCATGATCCCAGGGTCCTAGGATCGAGCCCCGCATCGGGCTCCCTGCTCCGCGGGAGGCCTGCTTCTCCCTCTCCCACTCCCCCTGCTTGTGTTCCCTCTCTCGCTGTGTCTCTCTCTGTCAAATAAATAAATAAAATCTTTAAAAAAAAAAGTGTTCTCTTTTATCCAGCTTTCAGGTGTGAATCTTCCTGCTACTTGTATTTGCTTTCTCTCCTTCATTGTGGTCTACTCACATTTTTGATCATGTGCTTAGCCTTGTTTGGACTGCCTTGTACTACAGAGTCCTGTATGCACTGGATTGTGGAAGAGCCCCTACAAAGGCATTTGACTTTTGCTTTTGCAGTGTGGTCAGCTGTTTCACAGAATTTGTTGGAGTTTAAAGTTATTTTTTGAAGTTAAATTCACAATGCACAGGTTATGTAAATTTAGAACACAGGTTTAGAAGTGCAATTTCCACCTTGCTTCCTTTCTCTACCTAAGCACAAGCCTTGATAGATATATAGCTTCTTGGTCACGTCTCAGTTTCATGAGTAGTTATTTAAATCTTCTTTTTTTTTTTTTTTAAAGGGGCTGGCTTTACAGGGTCCTGGCTTCACATTGGAATTTTTTTTTCCAGTCTTTTCTCTTCTATACATAGTTGGGTAATAAATCAAGGCCCTAGGGCAGTCCTCTGGGACAATGCATTCCCACCTTGTTTCTAGAATATGAGAATTTCTTTAAGCTCAAATATCTATTCTTTTAAAATTATTGTTATATCTTCATATATTTTTATTTTTATGAGGAGAGATGGGAAAGTTCATTTTAATTCATTCAGATAGGTTCAGTCAGTACATCAATTATGTCAAGGACACTTTTAATGTCAAAAATTATGTCTAACCATTTTCACATACTAATAGCTAAAATTCTAGGACATACAAATTCAATAAAGATACTAAATGAAGTAACAACTATACACATGAAAAAATGTGAATATGTATATGTAGAACATTACTATTCAACCTAATTCTAAAGGAAATCTTTTTATTTGTATATTTATCTCTATTTTCATTATAATAACCAAGAGGTTTTTTTAGGTGTCTGTAATGAATATGTTTGGTGCTAGAAGTCTAAATACCAACCCCCCAAAGTTCTGCTTAACCATTTTTGGAGACTCTAAGTTTAAGCTTAGATATATGTCCTCTATGCAGGACCAACTACATAACACTATGTTCCCATACATAATTTGTGGGACCTTGTGAAGAATAAATATGTGGGGCCCTTTTCCACAAATTATTAAACATTTCAAGATAATAACAGCAGACCATTAAGCTAAGTATAGGGTCTCTCAGAGCATGGAGCCCTTTGTGACTGCACAAGTCACAGACCCACAAAGCAGGCTTTGCTTCTATATATACTACTTCTAAGATTCAGTAAACTTAATTTATCTGTTAATATGTTTTTATCAATTCTCTATGTCCCCATAGCTGTGATAGAAAATGAACAAAAGATAACATTTTGTAATTAAATTACTGCATATTTTATAAGTTTTACTAAAATTAGCAACTCTATTAATTTTAAAATCAAAATTCATAGAATTTAAAAAATGCAACACAAATATTTAATTTGTATTCTCTAAGAAGACTCTTTCATTATGGGATGCTTAGGAAATTCTGGATTCTATGTAATGAGTCTATGATTTTTCATGCAATACATGACAGGAAATTCTTTAAGTATTGTAGAGTTACAGAGCTGTGACTGCAAGTTAAGAACATAACAAGAGTGACAGCCAGCATAATGTCTGCTAAAAGGAGACCCAGGTGGCAATGCTGGATGCATAGATTTCAAGGATGTTGGTGGAAGCTCTTTTTCTTTTTCTCTTTTTTTTCTAAAGTTGAACCACATGGGGAACCCAGGATGGAGACAGTTTCGGTGCTCCAGCAGTTTCATCAGCAACAACAGCTGGAACCTAAATATAGATAAGGCTCTAAACACAGCAGTTAGTATGATTAAGACTCTCAACATGGGAAGCAACTAGTTATGCTAAATGTGGATGCTCCAAACCTCAAAGCTTCAGGAGGAGTTGGGGTCAGTTAAAATAAATGTCAAAAACAACACAAATAAGTCCCCAGGTATTATAAGGTTAGAAACAAAGAAAAGTGACCTCAAAATAGAAACAATCAATATTATTCCCAGAATCCCTCATCTTGGGTTCTGAGTCAAGCCCACTTGAATTTTGAATCCTGGCTCCTGACTAACTAGGTCTATGGCTTTGAGCAAGTTGCTTTGATTCTCTCAGCCTCAGTTTTCTCATATACTTTATGGGAGGAATGACGGAGATAACACAGGTAAATTTCTCAGTTCATTGCCAAGTCCATAACAAGCACTCAGTATGAGTTGAAGCAGAATGATCCTTTTGAAAATCTTCAACCAACTGGAGGTGCCTAATATAATTTAAAAAATGGCTATGGAATGAGGACATTTTAGCCCTTTTCAAGCATTTCCTCTAACTCAGTGTTTCCCAAACTTGTCTGTATATTGGAATCTCATGGGGAGCTTCAGACATTACCGATGCCTCTGTCCTTCTCCCTGAGACTGTGATTAATTAGTCTAGGGTGTGAACTGGAGTTGGAATATTAAAAAAAAAATCCTCAGCTGGTTCTAATGCAGAGAAACCTGGTAACTCTACTCTAATTTATTCTATTAAGTGATGAAACTCATGAAACCTCAATTAGCCTGTTTCCCTACTTATGACATTCAGAGGCAGAGAGGGGATTAGACTAAAGATCCTGCGTTTGGTTAATAGTACTAGAATGGAAGCCAGAACTAACTGAATGTGAATAAGATATTAGTCACTGGCTAGGTCTGCAATTAAAGCAACTTAATTTTTCTGTACTTTAGTTATCTATAAATAAGGCACCTAAAACTATAGGTCTCAGAGGGTTATTATAAAAGCTAAATGAGACAACCTATAAAAAGTTCATAAAGTATAGTGACTAGCACATGGTTAAACTTCTAAAGAATGTTAGCTGCTATCATCATCATCATCATCATCATCATCATAATCATGATTTTTTAACTCACAAGCACTTCACAATTTGTTGAACTGCCAATTGCACACTCCTATTTCTGTACTGGTTTATTGACTTCAACATTTATTTCATAAAAAAGACCCTCCCTGAACCCTGACCATCCCAACTTGAGGTTGCTCTACAAACTTTCTACTCTTGCCTCCTCAAAACTTCAGAGAAAACTAATAGCATCAAGAAATAACACAACACTCAATGATCCTAGTTCAGCTCTTTGTGCCTAAAACAAGTACACCCTGAAGGAAATGAATTAAAAAAGTGACACATCAGAAAATTCCTAAGTTTGGCAAATAAACATGGACACTCTGATAGGATACCCTGGATCTTATCAGAAATCTACAGTTCTAGAAAGAAAGTGATAATTTGTCCTAAGCAAATTCAACAGATTTTCTATCATGTAGTATATTATATTTTTAAGAATGAAAAAGGAGTGGGGGTGGAGCAAGATGGCGGAGGAGTAGGAGACCTGGATTTCATCTGGTCCCAGGAATTCAGCTAGATAGGGATTAAACCATTCTGAACACCTATGAACTCAATAGGAGATGGAAGAAAAGAATAGCAACAACTCTCTGAACAGAAAAGTGACCACTTTCTGGAAGGTAGGACATGCGGAGAAGTGAATTCGAGGCAATATTCGGGAGGATAGATGGTGGGGGAGGGGGCCTCCATCAGCCGCTACTGGCAAGTGATAGAGCCCCAGAGCACAAAATCAGAACTTTTAGAAGTCTGCTCTGCTGAGAGACGTCGCTCTAGTGGCTAAGTGGGGGGTGGAATCCTTGCGGGACAGTGTGGTCTCAGGACCCTCGGGGTCACAGAAAGACTGGGGGTGCCTGAGTGTGGCAGAGCTCCCAGGTATTGGAGTGGGGAAGCCGGCTGCAGAGACAGAGCCGAGGAGCGGGCTCTCAGCTTGGGGTTGCCATAAACCATGATCCGCGGCACAGTCGGGCCACTGCTCCTCCAGCAGGGACCCAACAAGCGGCAGACCCGGGAGATTCCCCTTCCTCCCCTGGGAGGAGTGCCATGGGAGTGCACCACAGGGATCTGCTGGGTTTGGAGACTCCACATGGGGTCGGGTGCCAGAGATAGAAATGCTCGGTCACAGGCCGGGTAAGCACGGAGTGAGACTGGAGACCAGGGAGACGGGAGTGACTGACTGCTTTTCTCTGGGGGCTCACTGAGGAGTGGGGCCCCGAGTTCTTGGCTCCTCCGGGGCGGAGACTGGGAGGCCACCATTTTCACTCTTATCTCCTAAAGCTGTACCGAAAGCTTGCAGGGAACTAAAACTCCCGAGAGCAAACCTGAGCAGATTACTTAGCTGGGACTGGGCAAGGGCAGGGCAATT
>NW_027695381.1:0-353 GCF_054177405.1 Leptonychotes weddellii | reverse complement strand
CCATAACTCTTTAAACTCGAGTAAATATACTTTTGTTAAAAAGGGAGATGCTACTTGGTTATTTATGAAATTGATTCAGATAAGTTCTTCTTGAAAACAAATGGAAATTCTAAATTTAGTCTATGTATTAAACTGGGACTGTCTGATTTTTTTCCTGAACTTTTTAATAGTCATACTAAGGGAAGAAAAGCTGGGGGAGCAATTGCTCTTCCTTAACATAGTTTCCAAAAGATGTACATTTTGGAAAAATTTAAAAGTCAACACATTTTAAAAGATGATACATTTACATGACAGTTGTTAAGACTATTTTGGAAAGATGTTAGAGGAAGCACTATAAGAGCAAGATATGAAAC
>NW_027695380.1:0-353 GCF_054177405.1 Leptonychotes weddellii | reverse complement strand
GTGGAGATCTGGATCACATTTAGGAAGGGAATGCAGAGTATCATGGTAATACTGCTAGTAGGTCAGAGGGTCCTAGTAAAGTCTGCTGAAGAGTGGTTTTCTTCCTCAGCATGTGGTTGGGGTCGCTGGGCATTGTGAACACAGGTGATGGAGAGAGAATGATCTGGCAGAAACATGGGCAAGCCTTCCCTGGGATGATCGGAAAAGAGATGGCTGAGAACTTCTAAGATTAATTGAGACAAGATGACAGTGAGGCTAGGGCTGCTGTTTATTGAGTGCTGTAGGCTTCACCAGAACTTTGTGGTCAGCTTTTATGGTGTCTGGGGTATTTCAAAGTCTTGCTGCTGGAAAAG
>NW_027695379.1:0-353 GCF_054177405.1 Leptonychotes weddellii | reverse complement strand
GTGGAACCACCAGGGCCTCGCATGCTCAGGGCACTTAGTCGGAACTACTGAGAAAGAAACGCGATCCTGTCACGTCCTTGCTGACTGACCAGCGGTAGGCATACTACCTGGCATTCGCACCTAACCGTAGCAACATCACATTTTAAAAACTGTCAAAAAGCACTTTCACGTATACCTGATCTTTCCTTCCTAACAATGAGTCACATTTACCTGGTTTATCCTTCCTAACAATGAAGCAGAATTATTTTCATTGCACAGATGAGAAATAAAGTTTAAGGACTCAACAGAGAGGGTAAATGGCTTCCTTTAGATCATCGGTAGAAAAGGTAAAATTAGACTCCTTTCCGCTAAGC
>NW_027695378.1:0-353 GCF_054177405.1 Leptonychotes weddellii | reverse complement strand
TCTGGCATTTTTAGTCTGCTCAGGAAGGCAGAAAACAAACCAGCTTCGAAAGCATTTTAAATTCTTCTCTGAAATAGTGATATAAGCAACATGTACCAGAATGAGAGAGTCCAAGTAGATTTCTCATCTATGTGTTTTCACTTTTTGTTAAAACTTTCAATCATTGGAAGATGGCATTTTGACCTATTTTTGTTGTCATTTTCAGGTATAAAAAAAGCATTACCTCCAGCACCAGAAAAAAAGAAGGTAGGTGGTCTTTACCTTTTGGAAATATTTACATTTTTTTTTTTAAAAATTTTATTTATTTATTTATTTGAGAGAGAGAGAATGAGAGACAGAGAGCATGAGAGGGA
>NW_027695377.1:0-353 GCF_054177405.1 Leptonychotes weddellii | reverse complement strand
GCTCTCTCTCCCTGGCTCACTCTCTCTCATAAATAAATAAAATCTTTAATAAATAAATAAATAAAAACACATTTTAAAATGATGGTAGTTGAAATCCTTCTATAAATTAACTTGAAACCGTTATTTTTACGTTGTATCATTGTTACGAATCATGTTTCTAGTCTGCATGCCACTTGTTATAGAACTATTTATACCTTTTCGGGGTGCCTAGGTGGCTCAGTTAAGTGTCTGCCTTCAGCTCGGGTCATGATCCTGGGGTCCTGGGATCGAGCCCCACGTTGGGCTCCCTGCTCAGTGGAGAGTCTGCTTCTCCTTCTCCCTCTGACCCTTTCCCCTGCTCATACTCTCGTTCT
>NW_027695376.1:0-353 GCF_054177405.1 Leptonychotes weddellii | reverse complement strand
TACCCTCCCTTGGTCCCCCCTTCTCTCCCTACCCCCACTGTCACCCCCATTTCGCCCAATCCTCCCTTTGCAAGACCACCCACATACTGCCCCCTCCCTCTCTAGCCTTGGCCTCGCTCATTGATTTTGTCACTCTCTGACACACGTCACACAGCCTTATATCCCTTGCTTCTCTCTCATACACATTCAAAAAAGCTCTGCCCTCCAAACTCTACTTTTTCCCTTCTTACCATTTATGAAAATGAAGTGTCACCAGGGTCTGGGAAGTGTACGTGCCTCACTCCACCTACTGCTTGCAACAGTCTTGTGAGATAGACTGTCGTGTCCCCTGCTTGACAAGCGAGCGAACGGGG
>NW_027695375.1:0-353 GCF_054177405.1 Leptonychotes weddellii | reverse complement strand
CATCAGGCTCCCTGCTCCGCGGGAAGCCTGCTTCTCCCTCTCCCACTCCCCCTGCTTGTGTTCCCTCTCTCGCTGTGTCTCTCCCTGTCAAATAAATAAATAAAATCTTAAAAAAAAAATTCTAGTTGCAACTAAAATTATTAAGCTAAAATAGTTGAGTTTTATTTTAATTAGGTTAAACATTTTTTTATTCTTATGTCAATCCCCATACATTACATCATTAGTTTTAGATGAAGTGTTCCATGATTCATTGTTTGTGCATAACACCCAGTGCTCCATGCAGAATGTGCCCTCCTCAATACCCACCACCAGGCTAACCCATCCTCCCACCCCCCTCCCCTCTAGAACCCTCA
>NW_027695374.1:0-353 GCF_054177405.1 Leptonychotes weddellii | reverse complement strand
AGGGAAGCTCTGATGAACCTGCTTGGGAGGCTGGGAGCAGGACTGTGGGGGGGTCCACGCCCAGAGCCCACAGACAGCTACACCCTCCTCCTTCTTTGAGCAGCTTCGGTGGCATGGGCTGCAGCTCGATGTTTCCTTGCCCCGGGCTTACCAGCCAGCCTCCCGAAAGGCATGCTGGGTTACTTCAGTCTGTCATTCCCACTGCCTTGGTACGTAGCTCTACTGAACATCAGGTACCTCTCACCTCAGTGGTAAAAAAAAAAAAAAAAAATCAGTCTTTTCACATTGCATAGCCATTGGGAAATGTGGGCTGCGTTTCTTTCTCTCTGATTTCTTACATAATATAGTACATA
>NW_027695373.1:0-353 GCF_054177405.1 Leptonychotes weddellii | reverse complement strand
ATATTGGTTGCTTCTGAGTTTGGTCAATTATGCTTCAACTCCTTTGGATAAAAGCATGGTTGGTGGATCTTATGATAAGATCTTATGGTAAGAGTATGTTTAGTATTGTAAGAAACTGCCAAGCTGTCTTCCAAAGTGGCTGCACCACTTTGCGTTTCACCAGCAATGGAGGAGAGTTTCAGTGCTGTGCATCCTCACTGGCATTTGGCGTTGTCAGTGTCCTGGATATAGTCATTCTGATAGGTGTGTGGTAATACCTCACAGTTGTTTGAATTCGCACTTCCTTGATGACATATGATATGGAAGATCTTTGCATATGCTTATTTACAATCTATCTTCTCTGGAGAGGTGTC
>NW_027695372.1:0-353 GCF_054177405.1 Leptonychotes weddellii | reverse complement strand
GTTAAGAAAGAAAGAAAGGAAGGAGGGAGGGAGGGAAGGAGGGAGGGAGGGAGGAAGGGAGGGAAGGAGGGAAGGAAGGAAGGAAAGAAGGAAGGAAGGAAGGAAAGAAAGGAAGAAAGGAAAGAAAGAAAAGAAAAGAGAAAGAAAGAAAAAGAAGAAAGAAAGAAAGAAAGAAAGAAAGAAAGAAAGAAAGAAAGAAAGAAAGAAAGAAAGAAAGAAAAAGAAAAAGTCCCTCTAGGGGTGTGTGAGTGGCTCAGCTGGTTAAGCATCTGCCTTTGGCTCAGGTCATGATCCCAGGGTACTGGGATCGAGCCCTTTGTTGGGCTCCCTGCTCAGTGGAGAGTCTGCTTCTC
>NW_027695371.1:0-6641 GCF_054177405.1 Leptonychotes weddellii | reverse complement strand
GGACCACTCCCTTCCTGTGCCTAATTTGGCCATGAGATCCCACTTCAGTCTATTCTCACAGACTTGGGCAAGCAGTGCTGACACTGCCAGATGTCCCAGAGCTTTTCCTGACCACCTCCCACACCCTCCATCCACAGGAACAAGTTTTGCGACTCTGCTCTTGGTGGAGCCATACCTAACTTACATGTCAAAAGTCTGTCCCTGTGTCGGATCCATGGCAGGGCAGCCGCTTCCTCTGCCAAGCCCCCGGTTTGATTTTTTTCTTTCTTTCTCTAGACACAACTCAACTGATGACCAAGCAAAGAGCCAGCAGGTGATCCATGAGCCTCTTAACATCACACTGGGGACCGTGCAAGAAAGATTCTCAAGGTCCTTACCCACAAGATCATAACAGTTCTATGAACTTGAGCAAGTTATTTAATTTTTCTGAGCCTCAGTTTGCACAGTGGAGATAAAAAATATCTATCTCGGGTAGTTTTGAGCATTAGAAATAATACATAAAGTACTTAGTGCATAATAGGTGATCAGTAAATGGTAGTTGGTTATAATCACAGTAATAACATACACCGTCTATTTGCTTGGGACTGGTATCTGAACTCTAGGGGATGCAAAAGGGGTGTAGAATATGTGATCCCAGCAGGCTGCCACAGTGGTGGTAAACAGCAGGCTACCACACAGAAGGAAGAACAGATCATTGGAGACAGGGTATAATTAAGTGCAAAATGGTGGGTCACGGTCTGAGGTGCTGCGGGAACACAGAGGCAGGGAAGATAATAATCATCCTCATGTCTACATAACACTTCAGTGTTTACACTGTCCTTTAACATCTATAATTTTACTTGTAACAACTGTGAGGTGGAAATTAATGTTGTCATCTCCTTTTTACAGAGGGAATTGAGGCTATTGGAGGTAACGTAACATACCCAAGGTCGCACTAGGAAGTAGCAAAGGTGGGACTTGAGCTAGGGAACATCCTGACTCAGATACATCCTTCTTTTCACTCCCCAGAAGGTTTTCTGGATAAGTCTGGACTTGAGATGGGTCTTGAAAGGTGAGAATCAGTGGAGGTTCTTCAAGCAGGGACACCCATTAAGGATGCAGGGGAAGAGGGTATGAAATTGGACCAGATGACCACTGGGATCCTTCTGGGTGGGGAGAAAGCCCTGATTCTATACACTGAGGATTCCTAAACCAGCCTGATGGGGCAGAAGAGGTTGAGGAGGGCTTCCGGGAGAAAGTAGCATCTAGGCTGAGACCTGTATGATGAGCAAGAGTTGGCCAGAACTCCCAGGCAAAAGAAATATGAGCACATTTAGGAACCGGAAGTAGTTCGACCAGGAGGAGTGGAGTGCATTAGAAGTGAGGCTGTGGCCAGATGGGGCAGGGCCTCGTAAGTCACATTAAGATCTCAGACTTTATTTCAGGCCACTGAGAAATCAATGGGATGTTTACCCAGGCAATTTGAGCTTTAGACCAATCACTCTGATTGTTAATGTGGAGACTGAATGGCAGGGGCCAAACTGGAGGCAAAGACTGGTGAGGAGGCTGATGCAGCACCCAGGCAAGAACGGAGGGCTGCCTGGTGGAGGGAGCATTTCAGGGATTGGGAGACATGGCAGATGTGGGAGACAATTTAAGAGGCAGAATGGACTGGAGTTGGTGATTGGAAACTGGGGGTGTGTTGGGGGGAGTCGGGCAGAAAGAAGGAGTTGAGGATGACTTCTGGTTTCTGGCTTGGAGCAGCCGCGTGGGTGGCTGTGTCGATCCCTGGGCTGGAGAAGAAGAGGGAGAAGTGGTCCCTGAAGGGAGACCAGAGGGGAGGGGCTTCGAAGGGCAGGAGGATTTCGCACCTGATGGGGAATAGGGGGTCAAATACTCTTAGTGGAAGGAAGGAGAATTTCCTCTTTTTATTCATTCAGTACATTAGGGACTTACTGTGTGTCAGACACTAGGAATACAGCAGTGAACCAAACAGACCAGGTCCTTGTCCTCATGGAGTTTACGTTCTAGTGGGTGGAGACAGATAAGAAGCAGAGAAATAAATATGTTAAGGTGCCATGAATGACACAGAGTAAGGGGATGTGGGTGATGGAGGCTGCCGTTTGGATGGGGTGATAAAGAAAGGCTTCTCTGACTTTTAGGCAGACATGAATGAAGAGAGGGAGTCATATGGGGAGCAGGGGGACACCCTTCTGGGCACAAAGAAGGGCAAGGCTTAGAGGTGAGAGGTTCCCTGTAGGCTGTGGCTGCTCTAGCCATGGCAGGGACTGAGGTCAGAAACTGGTTTTGCGTCCTCCCAGCTCTGCCCCTTACCAGCTGCATGCCCTTGGGCATGTCACTTACCTTCTCTGAGCCTCAGCTTTCTCACCTATAAAATGGGTATACTAATACAGAGGACTAAATGAAGTTATGCATAGTGCCTGGCACAGAACAGATTCTTCAATAACTTTAACCTTTTGTTTTCTTTTTTCCATGGAGGGACTAAAAGGTATGGGATGGTGGAAACTGGTTTAATGGAGGTGAGGTGAGAATCTGATAAATTCTAGGATTGAACTCCCATGGCTACAACTGCTGGTGGGAAAAGTGTACACCAATATATATATTCCTTCAAGACCTCATTTTCCTTTCCTCTCTTTTCCTCCCCCAGCTTCTGACCTGGACTTATTTGTGTTTCCAAGCAAGCCTTGTTGAAGAGAGACTGATAACGGACACTTCTCCTGATGGCACGATCTCCTAGGTTCAGTCTTAAGGTCCCTCTTCTATCCCTGAGTCTCCTGTCCCTACTGATGGACTGGTTTCATTTCACTCTGGGAGGAAGGAGTGAGCAGAGGGGTGTGGTGGAAAAAATGACTCAACCTAGAGCTCGGTGATTTGTACGGTAAAGCTCCACCCTGCCGGGGGGTCTGTGTGCTAGGTGGGAGGCTCCAGCCTTTATCAGGTGTGGCATGTTTAGATTCTAAATGCCAAGCCTCTAAGGACCACTGAACGAGCCCAGAGTGGGGGCGGCAGGGTGCAACGTGGAGGTAATCACCTGTGTGCTAATGACTTAGATTCTTGTCTGAGCTTGACCTCTGCAGGCAAAGAAGGAAGAGCACGTGGAAGGAACGGGCGTCAGGAGGGGAGGGTTGTAGGGGCCTCAGGAAGCTGAAATGTGTGAACTTGACTGAGTCATTATGTAATCAGCCACACCCTTGCTCAATCAATAGCCTTCTGTGGTTCCCCACAGCCACAGGATAAAGTCCTTAAGGCTCAACCAGAACCCAGCCTACCCCCTCCCATGCTTCCTACATTCTGCTTGGAATAAGCATGACCTCCTTTTTATTTATTTATTTTTTGTTTGTTTTGCGAATATTTTATTTATTTATTTATTTGAGAGAGAGAGAGAGCACGAGAGGGGGGAGGGTCAGAGGGAGAAGCAGACCCCCCGCTGAGCAGGGAGCCCGACTCGGGACTCCATCCCAGGACTCCAGGATCATGACCTGAGCCGAAGGCAGTTGCCCAACCAACAGAGCCACCCAGGCGCCCCATCCTTTTTTTTTCCTGATGTCTTTCCCCCATTTCATATATATGATGTGTACATATACATATACACACACACACATCATATATATAGGGTATATAAAAACACACTTTTCCTTTAGAATACTTTTAGATTTAAAGAAAAGGTATAGAGATAGTCAAGAGAGTTTCTGTATGCCCCTCACCCAGCTTCCCCTATTTTTTTTTTAAAGATTTTATTTATTTATTTGAGAGAGAGAGAATGAGAGACAACATGAGAGGGAGGAGGGTCAGAGGGAGAAGCAGACTCCCCGCCGAGCAGGGAGCCCGATGCGGGACTCCAGGATCATGACCTGAGCCGAAGGCAGTTGCTCAACCAACTGAGCCACCCAGGTGCCCCACTTCCCCTACTATTAACGTCTGACATCTACCGAGGTGCATTTGTCAAAACTAAGAACTTAGCATCGATCTATTTCATTAGCTAAACTCCAGACGTATTCAGATTTCACTAGTTTTCCCACAAATGTCTTTTTTCTGGTCCAAGCTCCCATGTAGGACAGTACATTGCATTTAGTCCTCATGTCTGTTTCCTCAGGTCTGGGACAGGTTCTGTCTTCCCTGTCCCTTTGACCCAGATAGTCTTCAGGAGCACTGATCCCATCTTTGGCAGAATGTCCTTAATATGGGTTTATGTGATGTTTTCCTCACGGCTAGACAGGATTATGGGTTTACGGGAAGAATAGCACAGAGGTGAAGTGCCCTCTCTGCACATCCAATCGGGGGCACGTGCTACCCACGTGACTTATGGTGGTGTTGACGTATGGCTGGTGACGTTAATGTGGATCACTCCGTGATATTTGCCAGGTTTCTCTCCTGTAAAGATACTTCCACCCACTCCACACCCTACTCCCTGCCCCCCTCTGCTATTTCCATACTCTGTTCTTAAGCAAGTCACCAAGTCCAGCCCACACTCAAGAGGTAGAGAGTGGGATTAAGCTCTACTTTCTGGAAGGGGGAACGAGTACATAAAATTATTTGGAATTCTTTGAAGATCTGTCTCTTCTTCCCTATTCATTTATTCAATTATTTATTATATCAATATGGACTCAACTCATATATATTTATTTCATACTTTGGGTTATAATCCAATACTATGTTATTTATTTTGTTACTCCAGTTGTCCCAGCTTTGGCCACTAAGTGGTCTTTCAGGTTGACTCCTATGTCCCTTTGCCATGGCCCCCATCCTTTTGTTTTTCGAGTACTTCCTTACTTTCTGGCACTATGAGACGCTCTGGGCTCATCTTGCCTTTTCTCTGCCCCGCCCCTTCAATGGTCCCCCCACTGCCACACGATAAAATCCTAAAGTCTAGAATCAGCTTCTCCAAAGATCCCTGGTTCTTTTTATTGGAGAATATTTTTTAGAACCCAAAATCTGGATGCTGGATCCTTGCTTGTTGCTACTGGGGAGTAGACCTTTTTTTTCTTTTTTAAATGAAAAGTATTAGACCTGTGTTTTGAAATTGTGAAATATACCTACACAGAAATGCACATTAAGCAGATAAGTACAGTTTAAAGAATAATTATAAACTGAAGATAATCAAATCTGTTTTTACCGCTAATTATGTTCATTCCTTTGTATCTTCCTCCTGAAACCTTCCCCTGACCTGCAAGGCCAGGATTGGGTGCCCCTTGCATGAGCATTCGTAGCATCTGGCACTCATTCCTATCCTGGTTCTGGATTCATACACGTCCACGGTAAACAAGTTGGAAGATGCAGATGTTTAAGGAAGAAATCAAGCCAGCATTTCTACGTCCAGGGGAAAACTTTCTAACTTACCAGAGTCATCTAAAGATGTAATGGGTTCCCTTACATCTGTGCTTCATTCATTAGCCACATGTGGCCAGTGAGTACATGAACCGTGGCTGGGTCTGAATTGGGATGATTTAATACGAAAAAGAATGTAAAATATCTCTTTAACAAGTTTTTATATTGATTATTTGTTAAAAGGATGATGCTTTGAATGTGTTGAATTAACTAAAACATTAAAATTAATTTCACCTGTTCCTTTTGACTTTCTTTTGATATTTAACAGAAAAATTTAAATTATATACATGGCCTGCATTATATTTCTATCAGACAGGGGTGTCCTTATGACCAGATGTATTTGAGCACCGACTGGATTTTGGTAGAATGGTGATGGCATCAGTGAAGATTGGATTAGGTGATATTTATTTATTTATTTATTTTTAAATTTTTTTTTTTAAAGATTTTATTTATTTATTTGAGAGAGAATGAGATAGAGAGAGAGAGCATGAGACAGGGGAGGGTCAGAGGGAGAAGCAGACTCCCTGCTGAGCAGGGAGCCCGATGCGGGACTCGATCCTGGGACTCCAGGATCATGACCTGAGCCGAAGGCAGTCGCTTAACCAACTGAGCCACCCAGGCGCCCGATATTTATTTATTGAAGTATAACATATCATGTTCTGTTAGTTTCAGGTGTACAATATAATAATTCAACAATTCTATAAATTACTCAGTGCCCTTGATCCCCTTTACCTATGTCTCCCTTCTCCCTACCCATCTCCCCTCTGGTAACCATCAGTTTGTTTCTCTGTATTTAAGAGTCTGTTTTTTTTGTTTTTGTTTTGTTTTGTTTGGTCCCTTTTCTTCTTTGTTTTGTTTCTTAAATTCCACATATGAATGAAATTATATGGTATTGTATATTTCTGATTTATTTCACTTAGCATTATACCCTCTAGCTCCATCCATTTTGTTGCATATGTATATGTGCTTATATGTGCATATATATATATATACCACATTTTCTTTATCCATTCATCTGTGGGTGGACACCTGGGCTGTTCCCATGTCTTGACTATTGCAAATACTGCTGCAATGAACATAGACATGGATATCTCCTTTCAAATTCATGTTTTTGTATTCTTTGGGTAAATACCCACCAGTGGAATGATTGGCTCATATGGTGATTCTGTTTATAATTTTTTGAGGAACCTGTTTTCCACAGTGGCTGCACCAATTTACATCCTCACCAACAGGACACAAGAGTTCCTTTTTCTCCACATCCTCGTCACCACTTGTTATTTCTTGTCTTTTTATTTTTATTTTTATTTTTATTTTTT
>NW_027695370.1:0-353 GCF_054177405.1 Leptonychotes weddellii | reverse complement strand
AGACTGATGAATCACAGACCTGTACCCCTGAAACAAATAATACATTATATGTTAACAAAAAAAATTTTTTTAAATTGTATTCTTTGAGTCACCTTTGAGCTGTCTTAACACTCGTTTGGCTTTTTACATCCTTTTTGTTTATTTTTAACTTGTTTACTTTAAAGATTATTATTTCTTAAACTCTTGATCTTTAGCACATTGGATCCTGCTTTATCTCTTCTCCTTTACCTTTGGTTTCCTGGAGGGAATGGGGTTGTTATTAGTTTGGGGCGCAGTATTGATGGTGGCAACAAGGAAATCTGGGCACAGAGTGACAGTGGCAGGAAGGGCCGACACCTTGGACGTGGAAGATA
>NW_027695369.1:0-353 GCF_054177405.1 Leptonychotes weddellii | reverse complement strand
GCGAACCTTCCATTTAACTGATGGTTGTTGTTCTTAGTGAACCTTCTGTCAACTGGTGGCTGGCACCCTCAGGGAACCACTGATGGTTGGTTCTCAAAATCCAAGCCACTGTTAGATTCAGGTATATCCCAGAATTCCTCTTTCTGTGCCCCCAGGGCGGGTTGTCAGGTCACAAAGGACAGACGCCTAAAGCCTGGTCAGGATGCCCTCGGCTGGGGCTGGCATTGGCAGTAAACAGACCCCTTGCTCCCTTCTCCCCCCATAGTCAGGTGCCTCCAGCTTCGGTGAGAAGTTCTCCCGCGTGAAATTCTCACCGTCACTCACGCTGTTTGGCGGCAAGCCTATGGAGGGCT
>NW_027695368.1:0-353 GCF_054177405.1 Leptonychotes weddellii | reverse complement strand
CTCTGTATAATGTGAACACAGGTTTTCTGAACAGGGCTGGCAGAGGAAAAAGTGGAACAGAAAGATTTATTGGTTTGCAAATGTACCAGGAAATGCATATGATTACCAGAACCCAAGTGAAAATGAAAAGTTGCAATTTAGATTAAATCCTCCAATTTAGCAGTCAGATTTTGTTTGTCCTTATCTAAGTCAATGTGGTGTAATAGACCTACAAAGAACAAATTGGGATCCTTGTGTTCGGTGCCTGCTCCTTTCCTTATCTCTGTGATTTTGGATAAACGATGACTTTTAGAACTTTGTTCATTTTCAAAATGATATTATTAACACACTGTCTATCTTAAAAGCTTGTTATG
>NW_027695367.1:0-353 GCF_054177405.1 Leptonychotes weddellii | reverse complement strand
TGTGTCTCTCTCTATCAAATAAATAAATAAAATCTTAGAAAAAGAAAAAAGAAAACGTGCCTTCACTTATGAGTGTTCAGTCTCTTCACATGAGACCAACCTAGGTGTGGTCCTTCGGAGTCCAGACTGGAATACTGAATTCTCTAGAGAGGAAATCCAGATTGAGACATACGCCTTCCTCAGCACAAACTAAGGGCTCCCTGGGGACAACTTTGTTTTGCCTTTTCTATTTCAGTATGTAAAATGGACCAACGACAAAAGTCTTGGTGGCATTGAGGGCTGCCTGTCAAAGCTCAAAGCTGCAGATCCAACCTTCGGTGAGTGATGCTGTCCCTGAGTTGAGCCCCATCTTG
>NW_027695366.1:0-353 GCF_054177405.1 Leptonychotes weddellii | reverse complement strand
CTCCTCCCCACCCTTTTTAAAATAACTCCACAACCAACAACATGCGATTGTACTGATAATTCACTGTTTCTTTCACTGGTTTCCGCAATCCAGATCCTATAACTCTTCCAAGGTTAAAAAAGTAAACTGAGAGGAACCTGACTGGCTTTAAAATAAGAGAAATTACTTCCCACAGTTCTGGAGGCTAGAAGTCCAAGATAAAGGCACCACCTGATTCAGTGTCTGGTGAGAGCCCATGTCCTCACTGAAGTCCTTCCTCACTGATAGCTGTATTCTCACTGCGTCTTCACAGGGTGGAAGGGGTAAGCTAGCTCTCTGGGGTTTGTCTTCCGAGGACATTAATCCCATTCATG
>NW_027695365.1:0-353 GCF_054177405.1 Leptonychotes weddellii | reverse complement strand
ACTGGGCTGAGCTGGGCTGGGCTGCCTGGACTGAGCTGGGCTGAGCTGAACTGGGCTGAGCTGAGCTGGTCTCAACTGGGCTCAACTGGGCTGAGCTGAGCTGGGCTCAACTGGGCTCAACTGGGCTGAGCTGAGCTGAACTGGGCTGAGCTGGGCTGGGCTGAGCTGGGCTCAACTGGGCTGAGCTGAGCTGAGCTGGGCTGAGCTGGGCTCAACTGGGCTGAGCTGAGCTGAGCTGGGCTGAGCTGGGCTGGGCTCAACTGGGCTGAGCTGAGCTGAACTGGGCTGAGCTGGGCTGGGCTGAGCTGGGCTCAACTGGGCTGAGCTGAGCTGAACTGGGCTGAGCTGGGCTG
>NW_027695364.1:0-353 GCF_054177405.1 Leptonychotes weddellii | reverse complement strand
TTTATCTGAAATCACCAGTACATAGAACAATCAATGGTGCATAGAAGTTCAATGTATTTGTCAAAAGGATATTTGAAAACACCTTAGGGGGCTTTTGTGAAGAACCAGCTTCATAGGTGAGAATTTAGGCAATATCAGGAGGAGTGACACAGGAGGCACCTGGGTGGCTCAGTCAGTGGAGCATGCACCTCTTGATCTCAGGGTTGTGAGTTAGAGTCTCATGTAGGGTGTAGAGATTACTTAAAAAAAATAAAATGCTGCAGCAACTAATGATGTATGGTGACTAACATAACATAATAAAATAAAACAAAATTAAAAAAAACAACAACAAAAAGAAAGAAATGGGAAGGATG
>NW_027695363.1:0-353 GCF_054177405.1 Leptonychotes weddellii | reverse complement strand
GGGGACAAATCTTCCTGAAGCTCTTTGGTCATCTTCTCTGCCCTGTGTTATTTCTCCATGGGAGGCGCCAAGCCAAGAAGGCAGAGGGTCATTGAGCAAAGATCCTCGTTTATTGGTCTTCCGTTTGGTCCGGCCCCCATTTGTTACAGTCTGCTTCTCGGCAGCACCAGTCTGAGGAGGAAGTGCTGCTTCGTCCTTGTCGATGCTGGGAGGGTCGGCAGTTCATCAGGTGGAAAATTGGGATTTAATGGGAAATGAGTCTTCCGGGAGGAATTGAGACATCTTCTTGTGCTTTATGTGTTATAAAGTGCTGTGTGACTTCTAACTGCTTCATTATGGTGCTATTTACTCAC
>NW_027695362.1:0-353 GCF_054177405.1 Leptonychotes weddellii | reverse complement strand
GGGGTTAAAGGGCAAGGGGGTGCAGGGGAGAGTGTTAGATGAGGCCAGAGACTGGGCGTCCTCCACTCAGCAGTTGTTCTTGTGAAAGAGTCATCTGACCTGTCATTCTCCAATTTAAAAACTGCTCCTCAATCTCCCTCCTTTTTTTTTTTTTTTTAAAGATTTTATTTATTTTATTTGAGAGAGAGAGAATGAGAGACAGAGAGCATGAGAGGGAGGAGGGTCAGAGGGAGAAGCAGACTCCCTGCCGAGCAGGGAGCCCGATGTGGGACTCGATCCCGGGACTCCAGGATCATGACCTGAGCCGAAGGCAGTCGCTTAACCAACTGAGCCACCCAGGCGCCCTCCCTCCT
>NW_027695361.1:0-353 GCF_054177405.1 Leptonychotes weddellii | reverse complement strand
CTCGCCGCGCGCTCCTCGCCGCGCGCTCCTCGCCGCGCGCTCCTCGCCGCGTTTTGTGTTACCCAGCCCTCTAGGAGCCTGGACGCTGGGCGTGATGAGAAGTCGTGTGTGTCATCTCTAGGCAAGCGGAATTTCCTGAGTGGGCCTGGAGTGTGGCGGCGCCGGGTGGGGCTGGTGGGTGGAGGGCAGTGCCCTCGTCCCAGGACCGCCCGTGGGTCCTGAGCCCTGCTCAGCCAGCTGCAGCCTCGTGCCCAGCGGCGCCCGTGTGTCCCTCCCAGGAACCGAGGCCCCGAGCCCCTGGGGCAGAGCCGGGAGAGACCCGTTGTCCTGACGCCGGTGTGGGGCTCTCCGGC
>NW_027695360.1:0-6642 GCF_054177405.1 Leptonychotes weddellii | reverse complement strand
AAAAAAAAAAAAAAAGATAGTAGGAAGGAAGAAATGAAGGGGGGGAAATTGGTGGGGGAGATGAACCACGAGAGACTATGGACTCTGAGAAATAAACTGAGGGTTCTAGAGGGGAAGGGGTGGGGGGATAGGCTAGCCTGGTGATGGGTATTAAAGAGGGCACATACTGAATGGAGCACTGGGTGTTATACACAAACAATGAATCATGGAACACTACATCAAAAATTAACGATGTAAGATATGGTGATTAACATAACATAATAAAATTTAAAAAAAAAGATGATTCTAATGGTAAAGATGAAAGAGTTCTTGTACCACTAGTAGAATATTCATTTATTAGGCCTGGAAGGAACCACATCTTATTTCTGCTGTGTATGGTTTATGGTTGTCTCTTCAGCACTCAGACTTGTAAGCTACTCTTCAAATACTTGCTGAATGAAAGCCTAGTGACTGTAAGTATCCTGAGACCCAAATGGGGGTCAGAAGTCCCTAAGGGAATTATATCTTTAGGCTTGGAATGGAGATACTGGGATTACCTCATAGCATCATGAATTTCTCTCTCTACCAGTTCTTTCATCACTCACTAAAAATTTTCATAAATATCCACTCATCACTAAAATAATGTTTCTTTGAACTTGGTGCGCAAATTCTGAAACGCTTCTTAGTTTTCGACTGCTATTTTTTGACACATGGTACATACAAGTGGTCTATAAATGTTACCATTCTTCCCTAACTTCTTTAGCCCCTACAGTCTGGCTGCTTCTCACTCCTCCCCCTATGCCAAAGTCAGGGGTCCTTCTTATGTTCCAGTTCATTAAACTCTCTGCAAATTATTGAATAATCCAGTCCTCCTGAAACTTTCCCAATATGAGAAGTCAAAACATAGCATACTTATTTTTTCTTACGGTTTAAACCTGATAGTTATTTCTATAGAACCAAAGTATCATTCATATGCTTAAAATATTATGTACTAATATCCTAAATGTTCAAAGGTAGGGAAAAATTTTTTTTCCAATTATGGTATATTTATTGAAGTTCTCAAATTGTGATTTTCATTTTCTTCTAATTATTTATAGCCTCTAAACACCCTATGATGAACATACATTCCTATTGTAATAAGAATTAAAAATACGTCATACACACACAAAATATCCCAACATTTTAACGAGGGTTTTCTTTGGATAGTAGGATATTTTGGTTGATATAAACTCTACACAAACTCCATTTTTTCCCAATATTTTCTAGAAGAAGTACATGACACTTACCTAATTGGAAAAATAATTAACATTCCATCAGGAACCGTTTCTAATATTATATCAGAGAATTAACAAAATGCCAAATTTATATGAACACAATTATTCAACTTCTTAGATTTAGTCTAAAGGATATGTATATCTAACATGTTTGCTAATGACAGATAAAGCAGGTATGGGCTTTCAAACTGAGTGTCCTGCTCTTCTGAATACAGTTTCTCCCATCTCTGGCTTTAGAGGGTTCAATATTCATTTTTTAAATTTAATTAGCACCATTTATAGGACTCAAACATAGACTAAGAATTTGTGGTCTCTCAATGTCACAATAACTTCAGATTTTTTTATGAAATGAATAAAATGATGAAATGTGTATCACATTTAAATTTCCAGGGGGTTAATTTTTCCTTTATTACAGAAATTTTAAAATATTATTTGAAAAGTTTAAGAGTGGAAGTTAGCCAGAACTGTTATTTTGGCCAACAGCAATGTGATCTAGTACAGTCAGAGAATGGTTTATTTCCCAATGCTTTCTTTTCCAAGGGGGGTGTAGGAAAAAGAAATTGGAGACGTGGGTCCTAGTGGTCCCATCCTCCACTAGTTCCTTGTGTGATCTGAGATAACGTCCATAAATGTGGTGCTATTTTACCAAGTTAAAAACTCAGAGTTGGTCCAAATGGCACCTAAATATCTCTGAATCTCAAGATTTGAAATCCTGTTTTTTTTTAATTTATTTTTTTTAAAGATTTTATGTAGTTATTTGACAGAGAGAGAGATAGCGAAGGCAGGAACACAAGCAGGGGGAATAGGAGAGGGACAAGCAGGCTTCCTGCCGAGCAGGGAGCCTGATGTGGGGCTCAATCCCAGGACCCTGAGATCATGACCTGAGCTGAAGGCAGATGCTTAATGACTAAGCCACCCAGGCGCCCCAAGATCTGAAATCTTAAGTCAATTGCTTCAAGAGCTAAACTTGTTTAGTTAACAGTATGAGAAAAGTACCAATCTTGCAATACTTTGTGGATCATATGTGAATGTATATGCTAGTATCATTATCATAAGGCAGATAACATCTTCCCTTGCCTCTACTCACATAGCATAAGTGAGAAGCAAGAATTTAGGAGCCCTCATTAATACTGTATGTTAACTATACTGAAATTAAAATAAATATACATATATATATATAAAAAAGGATATGGGTTAGGATGGCAGAGCAGTAGGGGACCCTATGATTGCCCCATCCCTTGAACATAGCTAGATAAATATCAAATCATTCCAAACACCCAAGAAATAGATTGGAATGCTGAGAGAACAAACTGCAGAACTAGAGGGAGAATAGAAGCCACAACGTAGAAGGTAGGAGCTGCAGAAATGTGATTCTGGAGAGAAAAGAATCACGCATGCTGTGGAGGGGAGGGAGCCTTGATCTCAGAGAGAGAGAGAGAGAGAAATAGAAAGCATTGTGCAAGGGATTGCACAAAAGAAACATTTCCCCAAAACCATTGACTGGGAAAACTAGAGCAGCTGATTATTGCAAGTTTTTAACAAGCAGTGGAGCTCAAAGTCTGAAGTTTTAGAAGTCCATGCCACTGCCAGGTGGATTCTGGGGGGCATCACAGTGCTCCTGTGGGGAAGGAGGGCAGAGGCCCAGGAGCAGACAGTGTGGTTTGAGGATCCCCTGGGTTGCACCAGGAGATACGGTTCCCCTTCTTGGAGTGCATTTGGGAGAGGTGACATGGCTTCTCAGGGGACAAAAGAGCTGAGAGGTGTCAACATGCTGCCCTATTCATTAGCATAGGAACAGAAACACCTACTGAAGGCAGCAAAACTTGGTGCCAACTTTTTGCTGCACTTTATCATAAACTCTGAGCCGCTGTGCGATCGTGTGAATGCTTTTTTGGGACAAACTGGCACCAGCTGCAGCACAGCAAGACCCTCCCGCAGAGGATCAGCGTGGGTCCACACCACAGTGGGTCTCTAAAATTTGGAGTTTTGAAACCCAGCCACGTGCCTGAGCTAAAACACAGGAGTACTGCACTGACTAGCAGAGAGACAGCTCAGACACAAGCAGGGTGAAGTCAGGGATCTGACAGGAGCCAGGGACACAAGAGTGGAGATTGTTTGCTCTTCTGTGAGGGCATCCTGAACAGTGGTGGGCATGAACTCCCTGCTCTGGGGATGAAAGAGCTGTGCATCTCCATTTTCCTCCCCACCCACCAGCACTGACAGACCTCATGAGCAACACAGTGCCCCTGGTGGAGGCTGGAGCCACTCACACCAAGCCCCACCCCGCTGTGCTCTGCAGGGGCATCTTTACTAGAGCAAGTCAGCTTGAGAACCAGCACAGGACGCCCTTCTCCAGAAGACCAGCACAAACCCCTTGCATGCAACAAGTCCACTGATCATAGAGTACTGCAAAGCTTCAGTTCTAGTGGAAATAGGACTAGGCTTATTTTAACAAGCGGACAAAAGCACACCTAGTTAAAATGCCACACACTGGACAAGGTCCAAACACTGCCCAATGTAGGCAAGGAGAAACCCTGCGGAGGACTTATCTAAGGGAAAGAGCAGGCAAAATACAACAGCAGAGTGCACATTTGAAACACTTCCCAAAGCACCAGGCCCTGGGCAGTATGGGACCTCCTCTTAATATAGCCATTACTCTCAGCAGCAGGAACTATAACAGGCTTTCCTAACACACACACACACACACACACACACACACAAAACAGTGACCTAGAAAAAATGATAAGATGGAGAAATTCACCCCTAAAAAAAAAGAACAAGAAGAGGTCATGGCCAGGGATCTAATCAAAACAGATATAAGTAATATGCCTGAACCAGATTTTAAAACAACAATCATAAGTATGCTAGCTGGCCTTGAGAAACCATAGAAGACACACTAGAAAATACCCTAGAGACAAAAGAAATAAAAACTAGTCAGGCCAAAATAAAAAATGCTATAACCAAGATGCAAAACTGACTAGATATAATGACAACAAGGATGAATGAAGCAGAGGAATGAATCAGTGATACAGAAGATAAAATTATGGACTATAATGAAGCTGACAAGAAGAGGGAAAGAAAAAGTGTTGGATCATGAACGTAGACTTTGGGAACTCAGTGACTCCATAAAGCATAATAACATTCATATCATAAGAGTCCCAGAAGGAGAAAAGAGGGAAAAGGGGCATAAGGTTAATTTGAGCAAATTATAGCTGAAAACTTCCCTAATCTGCAGAAGGAAAGACATCAAAGTCCAAGAGGCACAGAGAACTCCCACAAAAATCAACAACAGCCAGCCAAAACCAAGACCTATTGTATTAAAATTTACAAAATACACAGACAAGGAAAGAATCCTGAAAGCAGCAAAGGAAAAATGAGATTATGAAGCAGGATCACAGCAGATCTCTCCATAGAAACTTGGCAGGCCAGAAGAGAGTGACAGGATATATTCAATGTGCTGAATGGGAAAAGATGTGCAGCCAAGAATACTCTATCCAGCAAGGCTGTCATTCAAAATAGAAGGAAAGATAAAGAGTTTCCTAGACAAACAAAAACTAAAGGAGTTTGTAACCACTAAACCAGCCCTGCAAGAAATATTATTTCTTTGAGTGGCAAAGAAAAACCAAAAGCAACAAAGACTAGAAAAAGGAACAAAGGACATCACCAGAAACATAAACTTTACAGGTAACACAATGGCACTACATTCATATCTATCAGTAATCCCTCTGAATGTAAGTGGACTAAATGCTCCAATCAAAAGACATAGAGTATCAGAATGGATAAAAAAAAAATAATAAGACCCATCCATATGCTGCCTACAGGGGGCTCATTTTAGATCTAAAGACACCTGCAGATTGAAAGTTAGGAGATGGAGAGCCATCTCTCAGGCTAACAGACATCAAAAGAAAGTCAGAGTAGCTATACTTATATCAGACAAACTAGATTTTAAGCCAAAGACTGTTACAAGAGAGGAAAAAGGGCACTATATCATAATTAAGGGGTCTATCCAACAAGAACATCTAACAATTATAAATATTTATGTCCCCAACTTGGGAGCACCCAAATATATAAATCAATAAATAACAAACAAAAAGAAACTCACTGGTAATAATACAATAATAGTAAGGGACTTTAACATCCCACTTACAGCAGTGGACAGATCATCTAAGCAGAAGATCAAAAAGGAAACATCTGGTCCAGTGCACTGAATGATGCACTGGACCAGATGGACTTAACAGATATATACAGAACATTTCACCATAAAGCAGCAGAATACACATTCTTTTCAAGTCCACATGGAACATGATCCAGAATAGATCACAAATCAGGCCTAAACAAGTACAAAAAGACTGAGATAATACCATGCATATTTTAGACCACAACAGTATGAAACTTGAAGTCAACCACACACACATACACAAAAGTTTGGAAAGACCACAAATACATGGAGTTAAAGAACACCCTACTAAAGAATAAATGGGTTAACCAGGAAATTAAAGAAGAAATTTAAAAATACATGGAAGCAAATGAAAATGAAAACATGACAGCCCAAAAGTTTTGGGATGCAGCAAAGGCAGTCCTAAGAGGGAAGTATATAGCAATACAAGCCTACCTCAAGAAACAAGAACAGCCTCAAAGACACAACCTAACCTTACACCTAAAGGAGCTAGAAAAGGAACAACAAATAAAGGCTAAAACCAGCAGCAGAAGAGAAATAATAAAGATTAGAGCAGAAATAAATGATATAGAAACAAACAAACAAAAAAACAACAGTAGAACAGATGAAACTAAGATGGAAGAATTAATAGAAATGGATGAAAGACCTCAATGTGAGACAGGAATCCATTAAAATCCTAGAGAACATAGGCAGCAACCACTTTGACATCGGCCACAGCAACTTCTTTCAAGATACATCTCCAAAAGCTAGTGAAACAAAAGCAAAATGAACTTTTGGGACTTCATCAAGATAAAAAGCTTCTGCACAGCAAAGGAAACAGTCAACAAAACAAAGAGGCAACCCACAGAATGGGAGAAGATATTTGCAAAGGACACTACAGAGAAAGGGCTGGTATCCAAGATCTATAATGAACTTCTTAAACTCAACACCTAAAAAACAAATAATCAAGTCAAAAAATGGGCAGAAGATATGAAAAGACACTTCTCTGAAGAAGACATACAAATGGCTAACAGACACATGAAAAGGTATTCATCATCATTAGCCATCAGGGAAATTCAAATAAAAACCACATTGAGATACCACCTTACACCAGTTAGAATGGCAAAAATGGACAGGGAAAGAAACAACAAATGTTGGAGAGGTTGTGAAGAAAGGGGAACCCTCTTACTGTTGATGGGAATGCAAGTTGGTACAGCCACTTTGGAAAACAGT
>NW_027695359.1:0-14563 GCF_054177405.1 Leptonychotes weddellii | reverse complement strand
AGAGAGCATGAGAGGGAGGAGGGTCAGAGGGAGAAGCAGACTCCCCGCCGAGCAGGGGGAGCCCGATGCGGGACTCGATCCCGGGACTCCAGGATCATGACCTGAGCCGAAGGCAGTCGCCCAACCAACTGAGCCACCCAGGCGCCCAAAACCCAAAACATTTTGAAGAATTGGCTATTTATAGACATTATTTTATTTTATTTTATTTATTTTTCAAAGATTTTATTTATTTATTTGACAGAAGAGAGTCATAGCGAGAGAGGGAACACAAGCAGGGAAAGTGGAAGAGGGAGAAGCAGGCTTCCCGTCGAACAGGGAGCCCGATGCAGGGCTCGATCCCAGGACCCTGGGATCATGACCTGTGCCGAAGGCAGACACTTAACGACAGAGCCACCCAGGCGCCCCTATAGACATTATTTTAGAAAGAGGAATGCAAAAATCAGATTCAGGTGAGATGCAAAATCAGTTAATGTCTGACAGGGTTAAGAAACCACAACTTTTGTCATCCCTTTTTTTTCCAGACAGGTATCTTCAAGTTACACAGTTTCATTGTGTCCAGGCTTCAAAAGCAGGCACTTTCTCCTAGATAATTGCCTTGGTTAAGCTTGTTAAAAAATGCCCCCTACATGACATTGAAAGTTCATGCCATTCTTTTGTCCAAGTTTTGGATATATTTTCTATAGTACACAAATATTTTAGATACTTTTTAGGAATAGTGTGGATAGAAATGGTAATTAATTGGATGTTAGGGTCATAGAGCTATAGATTAAAAATATTAAGCAGGCTTCAGTGTTGAACAACTAATTGGATGGATGAAAGTCCTTCATTCACACAGAGAACACAGAAGATGGAATAAGTATTTTTGGGGAGAAGGGTGTACTGGGTTGGGAAAGGAGAGAGGAATAAGAAAACGTAAGTTAAAAAAAAAAAGCTTCCTTCTCTCTCTCTCAAGGTGTTCATATAAGTGTTATATGTGTTTAAAAGTCTCTGTATTCTGTAAAGGAAGATAATGTGGAATGCAGTATTGATTGTTCTTAGCTTATCTAGAAATAAAGATTTTGTCATTTAGGTTTGTAAGGGCATCAGAATTAACATGTACAGTATGCATATCTTTTTAACTGTATGATTTGTCATGGTAAAACCGGAGAGTTTTTCTTTACTTTCTATTACCCATCACTTTATCTATTGTCATCATTATCTGCCTGATAATTGTCACCATACATAGCAGCAACACACATTTTTAAGGCACTTATATGTTTTCATTATCCTGCTTTCCCTCAAACATGCAAACAAGTATGAACTAGCTCCTGTTCTCAAGGGATTTTAAGTTATGATCTAAGTTAAAGATACATAAAGATGATCTTTACAAGGTTACCAGGTACACATCTTTTCTCCTCAGTGCCTAGCAATGTATCTGAGATATGCAACAGGAGATCAAAAATGTGTGTTGAATTATGGAAATAATTCCATCCAGACAGTAGAATATCACTCAACACTAGAAAGAAAGGAGCTATCAAGCTAAGAAGAGAAATGGGGGATTTATAAATGCATTTACTGAGAGAAAGAAGCCAATCCAAAAAGGCCACATACTATATCATTCCAAATATGTGACAAAAGCAAAGTTGGAGACACTAAAAAGATCACTGGGTAATAGTGGGTGGGAGAGGGAGAAGGATGATTAGGTAGGGCACAGATGATTTTTAGGGCAGTGAAAATACTCTGTATGATATTATAATGATGGATTACACATTTGTCCCAATCCACAGATGTATAACACCAGAAGTGAATCCCAATGTAAACTTTGAGTGATTATGATGTGTCAGTGTAGGTTTATTGGTTGTAATGCATGTATCCCTCTGGTGGGAGATGTTGATAAACGGGGGATGCTAGGCATGTGCAGGGGCAGGGAGTAAATGAAATATCTCTGTACCTTCCCTTCAATTTTGCAAGGAACCTAAACATGCTCTAAAAAATTAAGTCTTTTTTAAGTCACAAATATTTAGGAAATATTTAGGAAATAAAGCTCAAAAATCTTTTGGAATGAATGAATCAATAGATGAGTGAATGACTAAAGGAAGGATTCACTTCAAGCTATGTTGTCAAAGACCTTGACAGTCTGTTCATGGAGTTTATTTGATAGAAATTCTATACGTGAAAGCAAATAAGGGAGCAAATCAATTGCTATAAAAAGGAAAATTAACTTGACAGCAATGTAGAAAGGGAGTAGAGGAGAGTAGGCTTAGAAGCAGACAATCCAAGTTAGAAGACTTAAGCAATTATCCATGAATTACTGTGTTTTCTCTTGCCACATAAAGTTGGTTGGCATAATAATTAAGTTACCTTTGCTGACGGCAGGTTCAGTCAGTAAGATGAAGATTCCATGACTTTTCAGTTAAAATATTTGAGAGAAATTAATATAACCTAAGGCTTATCTTCATCATATAAGGGGTATTACTGTAGGTAAGTAAAATTCTGGAATACTAGTAGTTCTAGTATGAAGTAAGCAGGGATTTAATTTCAAAGTATATATTTGCATAGTGTTTGTTCAATTATCTTTTTTTGAACTTTAGTATATTAAAGTAAACCGTTGTTTAAACACAATTTTGTCCTAGCTTCAGTGAACACAAAGATAATGGCAGAGTAATTTGACAAATAGATTGGAGTTATAAAGCAATCTAAAACCATTTTTAAGAATTGGATGAGCCAAGTGTAATTGATTCTTGTATGTGAGCAGCGTATTGAAGAGGAACCCACCAGCAATCAAACACTCCGTTCTTTTCTAAATTAACCTTAATGAGAAAAGAAAAGTCATAATTTGCTTAGTGGAAAGACACTGGAACAGAAATTAGTTCACATAAGAGTAAAGTGCTTTCTGTCTTTGATTTGTTCTGAGGGAACTTATTCAAGACACTTTAGCTAGTCTCTAATTAAATATATGGGGGGGTGTGAAAGAGATTTTTTACATGTATTCTTGTAAAATTATGATGGGAAGTTTATATATGTCATACTTGGTTTTCTTAGTGATTTCTAGTTAAACATTTAAGCTAATTCTGTTGAAAAACGTCATTACATAGAATTAAAATATCTCTTTTCTTTATTGCAGAAATATGCCTTCCTTCCCTTTCTCTCTCTCCATATCCTACTCTTTCCTATCAAACATACTTAGAAATCATATGTACCTACAGATTACATTATGAAGTTTAGAATGTGAAAATGATTAGAATTAGAAAGTACCATTTACTGAGCAAACATGCACAGAGTACTAATTCAATATTGCAGGGAAATTTTTTAAAGAGAAGAAAATTCTAGTCAAGAGGTTCTTTGCTGTACTTTCATATAATTTTTGACAAGTGAGAGTAGAATCATCTCCTGCCAACAGGACATAGGCTTTATCCAGTGATGTTTAGACCGGCTTGTACCAGTTTCCGACAGTTGATTGTGCCCATCAATCCCCAGCCCCACATGTTGTTTTCAGTAACCTGAAATCACCTGCAGTAGGAGTATTTTCATTAAAGAAATCAGCAAACACTGCACATCAGCGCTTCCTCCTACCCCCATGTTGTTTTTCAGCCTTTACCAGCACATCACTGATGTTCTTTTGGTTTAATAACAACCATCCAACCACCCCTCTTATCCAAGCTCCACTAGGATTAATGAATGAATTTAATATTGTACATTGTGGCTATCGAAGGGGTTTCCTCATGAGCACAGTAAACTATGTTGGTTGCCTCCAAACTTTTCGAACATGCATTCTCCCTAATGTATGTGTATTCATTTAATTATCATTTGGTGAGTATATATGTGCTGCTCTATTAATAAATTATTTTTCTATTATGTCCAGTTAGCCAACATACAGTACATCATTAGTTCTTGATGTAGTGTTCAACGATTCATTAGTTGTGTATAACATCCAGTGCTCATCACAACATGTGCCCTCCTTCATTTATTGCAGTCAAAAGAGTAAAAACAAGGATGTATAAGAATGTGTCAAAATATAACAAGTAACATTTGGAATTAATAACTTTATTTTTATGTATCAACTTTATAAAATCTTTGGGCCTTTACTATAGTTGTTGATACAAAATGAACAAACCTTTTAGAATTTTTTAAAAGAAAAAAAGAGTTTTATTTGGGCCCAGGTGAGGACAGCTGCCCATGATACACAATCTTCACAAAGAAGAGAGTGCTTTGGAGAAGAAAAGAGTGCTTTGGAAAAAGAAGAGTGTTATATATGGTTTTTGTTTGTTTGGGTTTTGTGTGTGTGTGTGTGTGTGTGTGTGTGTGTGTGTTTACATCAAGAGTTACAAATCATCAGGACAAAGGACATTTCAGAAAATTACGAACTTTATGCTTTTAGTATGTACAAGGTTGCAAGCTTCAGAGGTTGGGAACAGAAATTAGGGAGATTTTTACTCTTATCTTTAGTTTGAAATGTTTCTTTTAGGTTATTTGCTAAAGAGCAGATGCACAATGTGTGCTCAGAACAGAAATAGAGCCCATGCTTTGAAGTTTGGTGAAGTCATTCTGGCCCTTACAAATATAGTTTCCCAGGGAGCCCATGAGTAGGGCCCACAAACATTAAAAGTTGAGAATTTCTTTTATCACAGTGCTATAGATAATTTAATATTTTATGCAGCAGTGTGCTTGTATATGCTCTATAATTTCTGAATATTCATGTTTAGCACATTGGAAAAGTAATTTGAAGATTTATTTTTAAGTTTAGTTTGATACTTGGCTGTATTAGCTGTGATATCTGAAAATGATATATCACAAATATATATGATGTACATAAATATATACAAATAAAAGAATAGTATTGGATAAAATTAAAAGTATTACTTTCACAGGTATACTATATATATGTAAAAACTTAAAATTGAGAGGTTAAAATCCTATTTTCTAAAAACTTGTATGCTTTTATAGATGAATCTGAAAACATGTGTGTTTAATATTAATAAGTGGCTTCAAGGTTTATTGAAGATAGTAATTTTGAAACATTTTTAAATAAAATATGTTTCAACTTTATTAAAAGTATAGATTAAATATATTTTAAGTCATACAAATTATTTTAGGTAACAAAATCATAAAATGTTGGAAAATACTCAAATATTCATATTTCTAAAGTGTTTCTTACTAACATAAATTTCCTTCATAAAACATTGTTTTCTTGGGGTGCCTGGGTGGCTCAGTCGTTAAGCGTCTGTCTTCAGCTCAGGTCATGATCCCAGCGTCCTGGGATCGAGCCCCGCATCGGGCTCCCTGCTCGGGCGGGAAGCCTGCTTCTCCCCCTCCCACTCCCCCTGCTTGTGTTCCTGCTCTCGCTATTTCTCTCTATCAAATAAATAAATAAAATCTTAAAAAAAAAAAAGAAAAAAACACATTGTTTTCTTACTCATTTTAAAAGCATGACCTTTACATTTTAAGGATGGATCATGTTTATATTTTCTAAAACATCTAAGTAGTATACTACTAACAGATATTTATCATCAAAAAGAATCAATATATTTGGAATACTTATATTTGTAAGAAAAAAAGTGGCATTCATTTTTATTCAATTATTTTAACTACTTTGCCAAAAGATAACCAGAATACTTATCTATGGTTAGAAAGATCTTCACAGATATTCTCTGTATACTTATAAACTATTTGTAAGTCTACTATACATTTTAAAGATCTCATTTTGTGAAGTTAATGACCTGGATGTTGGCATGTATAATTTGTACACCTGATTTCTACCTATGTAAAGGGACAATAGTTTTTCTCTGAAAAACACTGTGAATGAAATTCATGCATGGTATGACCTTTGCACCTTGAGCCTAGAACATTTAGCTTGTTCTCAAAATATTTTTAAGGTATTATTTATTCTAAAAGACATACATTTTCCAGCTCACCTTTCTTTTAGTAGCTTACCAAAAGCACTCTTTGATATATGAGTTTGTGAAACAAAATCTAGAAAATAAAATGAGACACATTAAAAATATCTGGACTGTCATGTAACTCTACAGTAAACCTCCCATAGTGCATAATTTTCTTACAATATATTTATTTAAGTCATCAATAATATATTCTTGCACCTGTCAACAGTGTATACTGACAAAAGAAAGTATTTTTATTTGTTTCTATTTTGTTTTCTGTGTACTATTCTAGCTAATTTCACTGCTTCAGTAGAATGAATGTTTCAGCAATGGTATATGGCCTTTGTCTTCATTATTAAGAAACATGAAAAGAAACTTCATTAATTTTCTGAAATATTGCCAATGGGTTTTTGTCTTCTCTTTTAGCGTGGGTGCCCAATAAGAAAAACTGACCCTGCCACCTTTTAATAGATAACATGTTCTAAAATATTTATCATTCTTTATTACTGTTTTTTTAGTAGAAAGATTATTAAGTCAATTTTGCATTTTCTAAATATTGGTTAAGACTAGAGAACATAATCTATAAAACAACTTACCTGGATACAAAAAGACTGTCTTATAATGCAACTTACAGAAAAGTAAGGGAAGATGGCCCTTAAAATTCCTCTGCCCGTGGAAACCCAACACTTATTAAGGATATCCCACATAGCAAGAGGCCATGTGACTACCTAAGGAGACTAGTTCTACTCTATATATTAAATATTACTAAGGCCTAAGTTCTATCTTATTTTTAGGTTAAAAAATAATAATAGAAGGCCTTATATTTATCCCCTAGACCACAATTTGTTTTGTAACTTGGAAATAACTCTTTTATGTAAATGAATGAATTTACTGGTAATTCAGTGACTCTCAACTGTCAGTGTACCTAAGAAATACTCTGGTGTACTTTAAGATGCACATTCTTTTTTTTTTTTTAAAGATTTTATTTATTTATTTTAGAGAGAGAGTGCACAGTGGGAGGAGCAGGGGAGAGAGACAGGCAGACTCTGGAAGTGTGTAATACAGAGAGTATTTATAAAAAAAAAATACTGCACGGAGCACAGAGCCTGGTGAGGAGCTCGATCCTAGGACCCTGAGATCATGACCTGGGCTGAAATCAAAAGTCAGATGCTTAACCAACTAAGCCACCCAGACATCCCTAAAATGCATATTCTTATGCCTTACTCTAGACCTACTGAATCAGAATCATTGGGAGGTGGTGTTAAAACCAGATAGCTAAATTTGGAAAACTCCCCTCGTGATTTTTTTTTTTTTATAAATACTCTCTATATTACACACTGATAGCTATTGATTTAAAGTATGCAAAGTTAAATCAATGGAGTAGAGCATAGGAGGATGAGGACACATGACTTGCCCAAGATAGGTCGTTTTCCCAGTATATACTTGCAACGTGCTGTTCTGAGGGTGTTATAGGTAGACAATATAAATAGCTCCAAGAAAGCTTTGTGTAAATTCAGGGCGATTGTGTACAGTGCCTAGCATTGCAGTTTCCTTTATAGGTGAAAAAGAATCATGAGATACAAAACTGTTACTTAAACAGAATCATTAAGTACTTTTTACTCTTTTAGTGGTATGTGGTTGTGTATTTGCCATATTACATTTCAAATTTAATTTTAAGACATTTGCTTTTTTTTCCCTCTCTTTTAATGTTATATCCACTAGTAATAGTGAAGTTTTCACAATATTTTCCTTTTCAGTTGGTTGTGCTAAGAGATAGCAAATTTAATTCAATTTAGATTACTGTAAGGTAATTAGTCTTGGGATATGGGGACTGGGACATTGATCAGTCCTGCAGTACTGATGAGGGAAAATGATGCAGAAGTGATTGTAGCAAAATAATTGTCAACATCAGACCCAGGGCGCAGCTTCAGAAAAGAAAACAAGTTAAAATAAAGAAGCCACTGAGGATAAGAGAGAAAGCATGTTTTTAAGATGAGATTGGACATACTGTAGACGTAATGACATTGAAAGTTAGGCAGATGACAAGATAACAGGGCTCCCCAAAGACCAGGGGAGAGGTCGAAAAGTAAAATGGATTAGGAGTTACTAATAAAGGAGATGACTAATGTTAAAAACAAGAATAAAAATTCGTCATGCCATGATATCACAATTGGCTTGACCTTTAAGACAGATGTCTGATCTTAAGGAATAAAAATTAAAGACTCTAAATTAAGGCAAAGTAAATTCAGCATTTTTAAAGGCTATATTATCATAGATTTAGAAATTAGGCACAATATATTCAGATTCTTTAACTTTCTGAACTAAGCTTTTAACCTAAGTACATTTTCAGGTTTTTAATTCTTACCTTCTCTACTTCCAGTAACAAAAGGTATGACATATATTTATAACAAATGTGTAGTGACATAAAATACTTGAAATAATGTGCACATCTAAATTATGAACAAAATATTCTTAAAAATATTAAGCAGAAGAACTTTGAAACAGCTAAAGGAATCAGCCTAGCTTAATATCCAGAACTTTATGAGAATAGGTCACACTTACTTTTTTTAAAAGAATACTTATTTCATGCCTCCTAAAATCTCAGCTAGGAAAAGTTACTACTAGACAATAGTGTGTTCTCATATTCTTCTACTATGATGTCAAGAAAAATAAAATTGAAGGTAAAAATATTTTAACAGTGTTAAGAATAGTTTATATTATCAACAGAAATATTCTACAATGAAAATATCAATTCATAAAGTTTAATGTGGCTCACCATCCAGCTTCTAAATATATGTCTGGTATCTCGTTCCTATAGAAAAAAGGAAAGAAATACAAGGGAAATATTACTGATCTTAGACTTATCCCTTAGCAGCATGATAAATTTGAACTTCATCTTTCTGGTCAGCCCTAAAGATAAGAGCTATAAAGTAGCAATTTAGCTTAATTTTATCTTCCAACTCTTCACAGATTCCAAGTAATGAAAATTCTCAGAAAGTGATGTCTGCTTCTCCTGTTTTATCTTCTACATTTTGTCTAAATCAAGACACTAGTAATTTACTCCTAGACAGTACAAATTGCCCTCTCTTTCAACCTAGACCAGTCATAAAATTATGTTAAGAATTAATTTTAGATGTAGAATTAGGAATAATGTTACCATTGACCAAGCTTTCATACATTTATTGATCAGTTGTTACTCTTCAACAAAATGTCCATTCACTTGCAGCCTCTTTGCTTTTCTGCTTTTGTTTCCCTTACTTTTGCTTCAGATTCCATTTATAGGAACAATGACATATTGCGGATAAGATCTTTTAACTGTAGCATATGTTGTAAATATTTTCTCCCATTCTGTCACTTGTTATTTTTGTTTGAGACATCTTTTACCTTACAAGTGTATTGAATTTGTCAGCCTTTATGTATCACTTTATGGTTTTGTTTCAAAAATAATCAGGCCGTTATGTTCTCCAGCATTTAGAATCATTTTAATCTCTTGAGTGGAACACACATTTTATCAAAATTTCATATCACTCTTTATCTCATTTTATGCTTTTTGCCTTGGATCTTTTTTGGTCATATTTCCATTTTGAACAATTATTAATATTATATGGTGAAAGTGGCCAGTTGTCTACACAAAAGCCCTTTTCTCCTTTTCTGCTCAAGTACATGGCTGATGGTTGCTGTATTGGAGAATCCCATTCTATAACCTCACCTGTTTTCTTCTTCCTCAGTCACACACTTACTGAGATTATTTGTTTACTTGCCTATTTTAGTATGTGTGGTATTTTCCCATCACTGCTGTAACAAAGTACGACAATTAGTGCCTTAAAACAACACAGATTTATTATCTTGCAGTTTACAAAGTCAAAATGTGAAAAAGGAATCACTGGGCTAAAATCAATTTGTCAACAGGGACTGTATTTTTCTCTGAAGGCTCCGGGAAAATTCTGCTGCATGCCTTTTCTAGCTTCTAGAAACTTTCTTCATTCCCTGACTTATGGAAAGCATCTTCAAAAGCAGCAATCTGTTTTCAAAACCAGCAATCTTATCACTTTAACTTCCATTTACGTAGTCACATCTCTGCATATTATTTTCTGCTTCTGACTTTCCTGCCTACCTCTTTCACTTGTAAGAGCTCTTGTAATTATCTTGGACCAATCCAAGATAATCTCCCTAGCTCAAGATTCTTTTTTTTTTTTTTTATGAGAAACTCTGGGGAAGGAGTCCATAAATCTGTGTTTTTTTTTTTTTTTTTTTAAGATTTTATCCATTTATTTGAGAGAGAGAGAGAGAATGAGAGACAGAGAGCACAAGAGGGAAGAGGGCAGAGGGGGAAGCAGACCCCCCGCTTGAGCAGGGAGCCCGATGTGGGACTCGATCCCGGGACTCCAGGATCATGACCTAAGCCGAAGGCAGCCGCTCAACCAACTGAGCCACCCAGGCGCCCCCCTAGCTCAAGATTCTTAATTTAATTATTTCTACAAAATGTCTTTCCTGTTTTAAGATAACATATTCAGTTTTCAGGGATTAGGACATGGACATGTTTGGGCATCTATTTTTCCACCTACATACTACAATAGTATGGAACATAGTATATAAATCTTTAAGTTCAAAAATTGTCTTTTCATTTGTTAAGTACACAGCACATAAGCAGTACTTATAATACTTCCACATTTTTTAAAAGTTTTGAATATTTTTAAGCCAAAATGAAAACTCTAAAAAGTTATAAGGAGAAAAAATTTCATAGAAGTGTACTTCATAAATAAAAACAAAGAAATCAAGACTTCCTGACCTTTCCTCACAAGTAACTTTCCATGTAATAAAATGTCCAACAAAAAACTAAAAGACAAATTACAAAGTGGGAGAAAATATTTACAACACATACAATGTAGAAGAGATTTTTTTTTTTCTTCAAGAACACATAAAAGAGGGTTGGCATAGTTAGTTAAGTGCCTGCCTTCGGCTAGGGTCCTGGGATAGAGTCCCATGTCAGACTCCCTGCTCAGCGGGAAGTCTGCTTCTCCCTCTCCCCCTCCCTCTGTTCATGCTCTCTTTCTCTCTCTCAAATAAATAAATAAGATCTTAAAAAAAAAAAAAGAATACATACAGATCCCTGGAAACAGGGGCACCTGGGTAGCTCAGTCGGTTAAGCATATGCCTTCGGCTCAGGTCATGATCTCAGGGTCCTGGGATCAAGACCTGCATCAGGCTCTCTGATCAGCTGCAAGTCTGCTTCTCCCTCTCCCTCTGTGATCTCTCTCACTTCCCCTCTCTCTCAAATAAATAAATAAAATCTTAAAAAAAAAAAGTCTCTGGAAACAATAAGAGGTAATGATGCTCAATATCAGCTGTGGTCAGGTAGATATACATTACAATAAAAAGATTTATATAAGAATATCATGTTATCTAGTATGTGGGGAGGCTGTAATATAATTCATTTATACACCCTTGGTGGAAGTAAGCTGTGTACAAATTTGAAGGAAAATATCTTCTGGAAATTAAAAATACTTCTACATTTAAATGTTCTAGAGACATACAAATGAGCACAAAGAATCATGTGCAAGCCTGTTTCTGAAACATTTGAAATAAGCAATATTGGTGGAGAATATAATTGCACTGCAATAAGGAAATGGTTAAGTTCATCTGGTTATAACCATACACCTTTTCAGAGATAAAAATAATGAGATACAGCCTTCTCCATTAACATATAAATACCCCAGAGTTCCCCTTTACCTTGTTGTATCACCAAGGTAACAGGCCCTGCTTACATAGGCCATGGGGGATGGTCCCTTTAGTCGTGTAGATACTATGGCTGCCCATCTGCCAGGATGATGCAGAAAATGGGTTCATAATGAGGATCTGAGAAGAAAGCTGTTGTCCAACGATGTAAAACCTGGGGGAAATCTACAACCTTAGACACTGATTAAATCAGCAATAAATATTTGTGTGATTCTTAGTCAAGGAAACGTTTACAACTGTTGACTTAACATAAATACCTAACAAATATATTCCCCTCTAGGAAATCTAATAAAATATATGAAAATCCAGATGTATAAAGAAGATTTTTGAAGATTTTGAAAAAGTAGAATTTGCCATAAATGAATATAAAGGACCTCTGATTTCATAGTGCATAGAAGATATTATTTAATGAAAATGAAATTTAATTTACTAATAAATATTTAAGAAATATAATTTATCATTATGTGTTTAAGGGTTCATTTATTGCATACAGCAAGAAAAGTTGCATTTTAAGAGCCTATTCTCTTTTCCCCACATTTATGGGGAGCTGGTTGTTCACAAATTCTTCTAATAATTTTTTATTTTAAATAATAGCAAGGGATCAGAGCATTAGAAGAACCTTGAGACCCAAATGAATTTGTTTTGTTTTGTTTTGCAGCCCAAATGAGTTTTGAGCATTAAAGTCAACCATGCAGTCCAGTCTACCCTAGACCTCCCTTAGCCTTTATTTCAGTTCCATTGTAGTGGGAATCAGTAGTAACTCAAATGAGAAAAGGGAGCTGGGTCAGCGCAGTATTTTAGTCTATCGGCCCATGTCTGTATATAACTGTGTGTGACTTGATTTATTAAAATTTTTTTAAAGATTTTATTTATTTATTTGACAGAGAGAGACACAGTGAGAGAGGGAACACAAGCAAGGAGAGTGGGAGAGGGAGAAGCAGGCTTCCCGTGGAGCAGGGAACCTGATGAGGGGCTCGATCCCAGGACTCCAGGATCGTGACCTGAGCCGAAGGCAGATGCTTAATGACTGAGCCACCCAGGCGCCCCGATTTATTAAAATTTTGAAGGATACTTATGACTTTAGATTATAGTTAGGAGGAGGGTTTGCACTGAAGTTCCCTTACTTTCTGCTATAAACCAGTAATTGTTTATTATATACATCATCTCCTATTCCTGACAGACATTTTCTCAGCAGGTCTTCATCCAAGTTATTCAAAAATCTAAATTTAGAATATTTTTTGAAAACTTTTCCTCAGCAAGCTGATTTTCCAGTCTTTTATCTGTTCCATCTGTCTCCTGAGCCCTCCGGAGACATCTTTTCATCACACTCTCTGTCTTCCCATGCCTAATGGCCAGCATCTTTGATGAGAGTGTTCATTTTTTTTTCTCTTACTTGTAAATCTGTCTCTATTTTTATAGCATTTGTTGTAGAACAGCAGACATTTCATTCCTCTCTCCTCAGTCTTGCGTCTCTACATCTCATTTCTCTCTCGCTCCCTCCTCCTCCCTCCCTTCTTCCCTCTTCCCCTATCTCTCAAAAGAGGGATGAACTGTTCAATAAATCAGTATTTGCATGTGAGGAATACTCTATTTTGCAGTGTCACTTACTTCAACAATGTTTTATGTTGTTGGTTTTCTTATTTGGCTATTTGGTGGTAGTGGTTTTCATTTTTTCTTAGGGTTCTTGTCCTCTCTCCCTATTTTTACATTGTAAATTTATTTGATCATTTTTTTTTCTAGCTTGTACCTCTTATCCGTGTAATGCTAGGGCTATACTAAAGTTTATTAATATTTGGGAAAATAATTTGTTCCTGTTATCTTCACTTTAAGAAATTTGTTGTTATTTGTTTTTTTTTTCCCTGCTTCCAACAATATGTACATCTTTGTATGTCCTAAATAACACTTGTAATATAACTAATAAATAATTCTTCATTACATTTAAGTAAATATCTTGGTGTATATAATAATTATATTTACTGTAAAATATATTTCATAGTTTCTGGAATGTTTTCCATATTAACTAATAACATTACTGTGTAGTTTAGGACATAGTATAGAATATATCATTTTTTAATTATTTTGTTTTATTTTCATAGTGAATATAATCTAAGAAGTTTAATATTCATTAAACCTGTATTTATAATACTCTATAGTGAAGTGAAGCTATTGTTAGATTCTACAATATCTTTAGGGTCAAAGAGCTCCAGGCACTATGCCAGAACACTCATAGACAGATCGAATTTAATAATGAGAGTAATCCTATAGCATGATCTTAGAGCCTCATTTTTTTCTTTTCTTTTTTTTTACTTTAGTTTGTAAAAACTGAATTACAGAGAACTTAGTTAAGATATTTCTTCAAAGACCTACATGTAGAAAATGTTAAAGCTCAGATCCGGGCACCCAGAAATTTTCTCTTGATGATTTCCATTTATTTATTTATTTATTTATTTATTATTTAAAAGATTTTATTTATTTATTTGACAGAGAGAGAAATAGCGAGAGCAGGAACACAAGCAGGGGGAGTGGGAGAGGGAGAAGCAGGCTTCCTGCCGAGCAGGGAGCCCGATGTGGGACTCGATCCCAGGACCCTGGGATCATGACCTGAGCCGAAGGCAGACG
The DNA here is from genome assembly GCF_054177405.1 of Leptonychotes weddellii. Lineage (NCBI taxonomy): Eukaryota > Metazoa > Chordata > Mammalia > Carnivora > Phocidae > Leptonychotes > Leptonychotes weddellii. The sequence continues at coordinate 353 of NW_027695359.1, read as the reverse complement.
CTTAACGACTGAGCCACCCAGGCGCCCGATGATTTCCTTTTATATTGCTCCAGTTCACTTACTTTCAATTTCTTTTTTTTATTATTATGTTAATCACCATACATTACATCATTAGTTTTTGATGTAGTGTTCCATGATTCATTGTTTGCATATAACACCCAGTGCTCCATGAAGAATGTGCCCTCTTTAATACCCATCACCAGGCTAACCCATTCCTGCACCCCCCTCCCCTCCAGAACCCCCAGTTTGTTTCTCAGAGTCCATAGTCTCTCATGGTTCGTCTCCCCCTCCGATTTCCCCCCCTTCATTCTTCCCCTCCTGCTATCTTCTTCTTCTTTTTTTTCTTTAACATA
>NW_027695358.1:0-353 GCF_054177405.1 Leptonychotes weddellii | reverse complement strand
TTTTAAACAAGGAAATTTCTTATCGATGGCAGCTAATTGGCGTTTGTGGCATTTTTATCATGCAGTGGGTCCCAGTGAATGGATGGATATTCACTATACTTTTCTGAGTTGTCCTGCCTGCAAATACCTGTTTTTAATGTTGTCTGTCTCTTGTGCTGTTCCTGTAAGTTGGTTATTAAAATACATTAAACTTAAAAAAATAGAAATAAAACTCTCCGGTTGATTCCGAGGTATGGCCCAACTGAAGAGCCTCGGTTTGGTTCCTGTTCTTTTCCAAAAGGCGAGTGCCCGCCCTAGCAGTAACAGCTCCAACGCTTTATATGGGCTCTCACATTAAGCTTTAAAAGACTCCA
>NW_027695357.1:0-353 GCF_054177405.1 Leptonychotes weddellii | reverse complement strand
GGGCTCCCTGCTCTGCGGGGAGCCTGCTTCTCCCTCTCCCACTCCCCCTGCTTGTGTTCCCTCTCTCGCTGTGTCTCTCTCTGTCAAATAAATAAATAAAATCTTTAAAAAAAAAAAAAAAGCTAGCTGGAGATCTAAATATTATCTGACCCATCACTGAAATAATAGTAAAAGTTTTTATAGATAACAACACAGAGCTTCTGTCAGTGTATTACAAAATGAGTTTTTACTTCATTTTATGTTTTTAAATAGTGAAAGGGTCTAGTAAAAAGCATTACATAATGTTCGATCTGGGAAATTGCTCAACTATACAATGTATATTGTATATGTATATGAAATTACTCAACTATACA
>NW_027695356.1:0-353 GCF_054177405.1 Leptonychotes weddellii | reverse complement strand
TGACACTGAACACATGTGTTCCAACACCCTAAATAAGGGACAAAACATGACCTGTCCCAGAAGCATCCTGTACCCTTTGCCAGTCCCTAACCACTCCCCAACCCAAGGGTAACCACTAACTTGACTTTTATTTTTTTTTATTTATTTTTTTTATTTTTATTTTTTTAAAGATTTTATTTATTTATTTGAGAGAGAGAGAATGAGAGAGAGCAAGCACATGAGAGGGGGGAGGGTCAGAGGGAGAAGCAGACTCCCCGCCGAGCAGGGAGCCCGATGCGGGACTCGATCCAGGGACTCCAGGATCATGACCTGAGCCGAAGGCAGTCGCTTAACCAACTGAGCCACCCAGGCGC
>NW_027695355.1:0-353 GCF_054177405.1 Leptonychotes weddellii | reverse complement strand
GGCCTTCGAGAACAGTTAAAACACACAGCAGGCACAGAATGAATACTTACCGCAGTCACATTATAGTGGATTCCTTTTCTACTTTCCACATAACTGTAAGCTCCAAGAGGACACAGTTTAGGTATTTTCCATCTTTGAATACTCCAGACTAGAGACAAAGTCTGACACAGGATAAGGAAGGGGGGGGGGTCCTAACATGTTTAACCTGGAGAAGAGTTAACTGGGGAAAGAAGCAGAGAGGACCCACTCGCTGTCTTTAAATATCTGAAAGGCTGTCAAATGCAGTAATATAAAGCTACTCCAAGTATGGTCCCAACAGACCAGCAGCATCCGCAGCAGCTGGGAACTCGGTA
>NW_027695354.1:0-353 GCF_054177405.1 Leptonychotes weddellii | reverse complement strand
TTCTAAATCCAAATACAAGTAAATATCCACAGTTTTCTCATTTATAGGAGAAATGCAGAAGAGACTGCTCGGTGTCAAAATAAGCAGAGTCTTATGTGGTGGTATTTGAGAGTATTCAAGTATAATTTATAGAAAGTGAAAGAAATTACTCTCATATAAATATAAAATTTACACATGTAGAAAAATGTTTAACTCACTACTAAGGAAACCAGTGAGATGGCAAAGCTAGTTCCAAAAGCCTTGAGGAACTAGATTTTCCAAGCATTAAGAAAACAAGGAAAGGAGGAAAGAAAGAAAGGAGGGAAGAAGGAAGTTAGAGAAAGAAACAAAAGAAGAAACGAAGGAAGGAAGGA
>NW_027695353.1:0-353 GCF_054177405.1 Leptonychotes weddellii | reverse complement strand
CACAATCTTGTTAAACTTTCTTGTTCCTTCTAATAATTTCTACTTTTTTGGTTACTCTATGTAGATAATAATGTTCCCTGTAAATAAAAACCATTTGATTCCTTTTTTCACACTTCTTAGACCTTTTATTTCTTTCTCTTGTGCCCCTATGCCGAACAACACTTCTAATATAATGTTGAAAAGAACTGATGAGAGCAGTCATTCTCCTATTTTTCCTGATGTAAAGGGAGTACTTTAACTATTTCACCATTTTGTATGCTGTTTGCTGTAGTGTTTATTTATTTATTTATTTATTTATTTATTTATTTATTTATTTATTTGAGACAGAGAGAATGAGAGACAGAGAGCATGAG
>NW_027695352.1:0-353 GCF_054177405.1 Leptonychotes weddellii | reverse complement strand
GTTTTTTAGTCTTGGATGCCTTGTTCTCCCTTGTTCTTCCCTCATCCCCTCCCCCACCCCGCCCCACCAGGGTCCTCTCTTTTCTCATGGTTATACCTGAAGCAATAAAGATAATGTTCTGAAAGAACTGAATTTGGGTCTGTGGAGAGGACTGTGTTCCATTGCTCCCTTCACCTTCATGCTCACAGAAACCCAGCCCTAGCGAGGGGAGAGAAAGATGGCATCCCCATGGTTGGATGGTGTACAGAAGCTCCTGTCAGACAAGCTGCATCTTGGATTTGGGGACAGGAGAGGAGCTCCAAACTCACCCACTGGTAGAGAGTGTTGACCTACCCTAGACATTTAAACAACCC
>NW_027695351.1:0-353 GCF_054177405.1 Leptonychotes weddellii | reverse complement strand
GACGTGGATGTAAGTGGAGGGTGTTATGCTCAGCAAAATAAGTCAATCAGAGAAAAACATGTATCATATGACTTCACTGATATGAGGAATTCTTAATCTCAGGAAACAAACTGAGGGTTGCTGGAGTGGGGTGGGGGTGGGAGGGATGGGGTGGCTCAGTGATAGACATTGGGGAGGGTATGTGCTATGGTGAGTGCTGTGAATTGTGCAAGACTGTTGAATCACAGATCTGTATCTCTGAAGCAAATAATGCAATATATGTTAAGAAAAAAAGAAAAAGAAGATAGCAGGAGGGAAAGAATGAAGGGGGGGAATTTGGAGGGGGAGACGAACCATAAGAGATGATGGACTCT
>NW_027695350.1:0-353 GCF_054177405.1 Leptonychotes weddellii | reverse complement strand
TTCCAGAGTGGCTGCACCATCTTGCATTTCCACCAACAGTGCAAAAGGGTTCCCCTTTCTCTTCATCCTTGCCAACATCTGTTGTTTCCTGAGTTGCTAATTTTAGCCATTCTGATTGGTGTGAGGTGGAATCTCATTGTGGTTTTGATTTGTGTTTTCCTGATGATTAGTAATGTTGAGCGTTTTTTCGTGTGTCTGTCAGCCATTTGTATGTCTTCTTTGGAGAAATATCTGTTTATGTCTTCTGCCCATTTCTTGACTGGATTATTTGTTCTTAGGGTGTTGAGTTTGATAAATTCTTTATAGATTTTGGATACCAGCACTTTATCTGATGTGTCATTTGCAAATATACT
>NW_027695349.1:0-353 GCF_054177405.1 Leptonychotes weddellii | reverse complement strand
TGTTCCTCTGTTCTCTTTACATCAGATTTACTCCTCAAGTTCACCTCCTTGATATAACTGTAAAATTATATGGCTGTACCAATATATCTGCCTCTTTGATACGGCTATAAAATATTTTTTAAATATAGATCTACTGCCACTAATTACTTTCAACCCTTGTTTTTCTCTCTCTTTTGGTCCTTAAAAATCAGTAAGAAATAAAAAAAAATAATTTTCACTAAAATTATATAAAACTGAGATTTTCAGAAAAAGGAAACAAAATTAAAAGCATTGCATACATATGCCAGACAATTTTACACATAATAATGGTTTTGAAATGAGAAAATGCTTTCAGTATAGGGATGTATGACTCA
>NW_027695348.1:0-6642 GCF_054177405.1 Leptonychotes weddellii | reverse complement strand
TTCGATCTCCTGTTGGGTTTGTAGGTGTTCAGAATGGTTTGATCCCTATCCAGCTGAATTCCTGAGAGAAGACGAAATCCAGGTCTCGTACTCCTCCGCCATCTTGCTCCGCCCCCCCGCTTTCTATTTTATTTATCTCCACTCTAATCTTTACTATTTCTATCCTTCTGCTAGCTTTGAGTTTAGCCTGCTCTTCTAGTTTCTCAAGATGTAAAATCAGGTTATTGATCTGAGATCTTTTTTAATGTAGGCATTTACAGCTATGAAATTACTTTTGAGCACTGCCTTTGCTGCATATCACAAGCATTGTTATGTTTTGTTTCATTTCCATTTATCTCAAACTATTTTCTAATTTCCCTTGAATTTCTTCTTTGACCCATTGGTTGCTTCAGAGTGTGTTTTATAGGGGGCACCTGGGCGGCTCAGTCAGTTAAGCGTCCAACTCCTGGTATTGGCTCAGGTCATGATCTCAGGGTCCTGAGGTTGAACCTCACATCCGGCTCCATGCTCAGTGTGGAGTCTGCTTGTCCCTCTCCCTCTGCTCCTCTCCCTGTTCTCCGTCTCTCTCCCTCGAATAATAAATAAATAAAATCTTTAAATGGAGGGGAGGTGGATCGGAGGATGGGATAATTGGGTGATGGGCATTAAGGAGGGCAGGTGATGTGCTGAACACTGGGTGTTATATGCAATTGATAAATTATTGAACACTACTAATGATGTACTATATGTTGGCTAATTGAATTTAAATAAACATAAATAAAATCTTTTTAAAAAGAGTATGTTGTATAATTTTTCACATATTTGTGATTTTTTTTCAGTTTTCCTTCAGTTAATAGTTTTTATCTTTATTCATTGTAGTTAGGAAAGATACTTTGTATAATTTCAATCTTCTAAAATTTATTGACTTGTTTTGTGACCTAACATGTGGTTTATCCTAGATCATGCTCATGAAATAAGACTTGAGTCTCTTTAAAAAGATTGGATTTAATAAAATATGATTAAAAATACATAAAGGAATGAGGAGAATGAATACAAATTGAAAGAGAAAACAAAAAATTAGTTTCATCTCTGTAGGAATTCAGACCTTTGGTAGGTCTGGGGCTTGGTCCCGAAAAGGGATGGAAATGTCAAGGTCTGTCAGGAAACTGACCTTTGACTCACCCATTAGTAAGTTTTCTGGGGATAGTTTTCACAGTAACTACAACCTAGTGAGTTGAAAGATGCTTAGTCAGAGTTTCCAGAAGGTTATACATCTCCCTTCTCAGTGAGAAAGTAGTGGTTCTACCCATAATCAGAACTTTCTACAAGGATAGAATCATTGGCAGCTGGACATCTCAGAGAGGACTTTGAAAATCCTGGAAACTTTGGCTTTCAACTGGGAATGTACAGCAAGCTCTCTACATTGGTATGTTTCCATATCCTTTGCTAGCAAGTAAAATTCATAGCCTTGACTGTGTTTTTGGGAATCCTTTGCTATTTACATAACTGTCCCACAATGAGAGTATTTAAACCATTTGACATAGAACACTCTTCTTTGGAATAAAGGGGATGCATACTTGGATCTTTTCCCATTATTCAGAAAACTCAATCTTATGATAGAAATGTAAGAGATAAATACACTGGTCATTCAGAGTTTGACTCTTCTTGGAAAAAAATAAAGTAAATAAAAATACCTGATGTTATACAGGCAAACCCCAACATTGCAGACATTCTTTGTAACTCCTACTTGATGTCTTTTCCTATTTTAGCCCCAAGTTATGCTCTTTATGACATGTTTATACTCCTATTATTCTATGTTGATAGTTCTCTGTGTTATCTGTATACCATTTATCTTCACATTATATTACATGTTCTATGACAGAAGGACATGTGCCAAACTTCCCTTCAAGGAAACAAGTCTGTACCTACGCTAGGACTGATGAAGTGATCTTTAAATAACCACTGAATTTTCTTGCCAGTAAATGAACAATTGATTATGTCACCTTTTGTGGGTGTTATGGTGAGGTTCTCCAGCTGCTGATTTTTGCTCTAGGGCTATTGACTTGACCTCTTGTGAAAGTAGTTAATCTTAGATAAGCAGAAGATCCAGAGGCTGGATGATATAGGGAGAACAGAAAAATGTCCACGATGAACCTCAAATTCACAGTATCCTTATAATAAGGCATGATAAAATGCAACCCTCAACCGAGGAATTAAAAGACCCTTTGATCAGGAATTATCCATTCCAATTATAGGCCTTCAGTTCTCCTGAATGACTCCTAAAAATCCAATTATTCTTTATTTATTCATCTATAAAAGAGTGAAAGAAGATGCTAGTGTTTCCTTTAATAGGGTTAAAGAGAGTTAGGAGAAAAATTAGATGCTAAATAAAACTGCTGAGATGGACGTAATTCAGATATCATTCTTGACATATTCACGTGCATTTAACAATAACTCAATGTTCAATTCTCAGTCTACTTTCAAGTATGGCTCAGTGTTTTCATGACTCAGTAGCTTTATGATTTATTATTTTTTCCAAGTTCTAATCCACATTGTATCCTTGAGTTACTTCTGAGCAAATGTCTTTTCTGTTCTGTGCTTCAATAAATCCCACCACAGAATTGGGTTTACAATAGAAACTGCTTGAAAGAAGAAATGAGTTCAAAACTTGAATTAAGTTTCCTCAGGTAAAAACAAGCTTTTTTTTTCCTCCCTAAAGAACCTCGTTGAGCATGTGCCCACTCTTAAGGCAAGTAAGCTTGGACTTGAAAATAATTGACCAAGCTATAACATGAGGAACTGCCTGTGCCCCAGAGGGAAATCAATCAAGGGCTATTGTGAGGTTGTGATGTGCTTACTTCTCCTATGGGGTGGGGTAGGTATTTCTTGGATCATGGTGGCAAATCAATTTTGTGTTCATCCCTTTCAGTGCTGATTCTTAGGAGCAGAAACATCACTTCTTGACCTTCCTCAGGTGGAACTGATATCTCCTTCTTCCATATTCATCCAGAAGTTTGTACCTCCCTCATTTCAGCCTTCTTGAACTGCAAGGAAATGCAGTGGTAACAGTGAGGATCTTGGAGACAGAAAATGTGGCTTTAAGTCCTGTCCCTGTTCCTAATTAACTATATATATAACTTAAGACAAGTTGTTTTCAAGGCTTCATCAGTAGGTTAGCGATAATAAAAACTTTCTCTAAGGTTTGTTGTGAGAATTAAATGTGCCAGTGGATATAAATCCTCCAGTGAAGTGTTTGGCACCTGATAGGCACACAGTCAATAATAACAGGATGACATTTCTGCCATAAGATGAGAGGGAGAGAAGTTGGGTCAGAGCCTCACTCTATGCAGCTTGGAAAATATGAAAAGAAATAGATAATCTTATTGCTGCATCAGCCACAAACATGGAGCGGCCTGACTTCACATACAGTCCTTTAAAAGTGTAAACAAGAGAAAGAAGGAAAAAAGTGCAGAAGTGCCCAAAGCTTGGAGATGTTCCCAATGATATTTCCTCCCCATAAGCAAAGCAAAAGGAAAAGTAGGTGGACAGGGCACATCCTGACAAATCTTGCCCATATGTTCTAAATAAAAAGTAAAGTCAAGAGGATATCAATTGTCATCAGCACTGTGGCTCTGAAAGTGTTAGCTAATGCAGTTTATGTGGGAGAAAAACAGCTGTAAAAGTGAGAATAGAGGACATTAAATTACTTTTATTTGCAGATGATATGATTGTATACTCTTAGAACTCATGGGAATTGTCTGAAACACTGTAAGAAATAAAAAAGAAAATTTAGAAAATTCCCTGGTTGCAAAATTCATATTAAAATCATTACTTTTCTTGTATACCAACTATAAACAGAAAATTTTAATGAAGGAAATATCCCATTTATAATACCAAGAAAAAAAATTTTTTTAAAAAAGGAACAAGAAATATTCAGGGTTTATATAAAGGAAACTTTAAAACTCTTCTGAGGATTGTAAGAGAAGATTTAGAAAAATGGTCAGAATAGATTCCTGGATGTCTCAATATTATAAAGATATTATCTTCTAAAATTAGTCTATAAAGCCTATGCCATCCAAATGAGAATACCAGTGAGACATTTTGAGGAAAACGTTATAGAATGATATTTTTTGAGAAATACATGTATAAAATTGCTATGATGATTCATCAAAACAAGAAAAAAATTGAAGGTTCAATGGAACAATATCCAAAATCTAGAAAATATTCATCCAGGTAGACACGGATATGTTACATATGATAAAGATGACATCTTATTCACTGGGAAAACACAGATTAGTTAAAAAAAAAATGGCCTGCAAAAAGGAGTTGACTTTTGGGGGAAAAACTTGGATGGCTACTTCAGTCTCAATATAAATTTGAGATCTATTAATTGTATGAGTGTAAAAACTAAAACCTTAGAAATATTGTAAGAAAATGTGGATCGCAAAAAAATCATTGAATTTATAAAGGAAATATTGGTAAAAGTAACTACGTAAAAACTAAAAACTAAGCCATGGCAAAAACATGGTAATATGAAAAATCAAAGTAAACTGCACAAAATTTTATAATATGTACAATAATCTTATAAAAATGACTAAAAGCAAATATTTCAGTCATAAATTGTGTAATTTTACAGAAAGTAAGACGAACTACTAATAAATATAAAAATGCTCAGCCTCATATATTAAATGAATAAAAATAAAATAGATAGCATTTACACCTATCAAATTGGTAAAAGCAAATATAATTGATAATACTAATTCCAACAAGGGTCTTGGAATATGGGCACTTCCATATGCTTCAAGTCCAAACTATACCACTTTGGAGTGCAATGTGGCAATATCTAAGTTTTAAATGCATACACACTTTTGCCCAACAATTCCATTACCAGAGTTAGCCCTAGAGACATTCTTGCAAAACTGTACCATGATATGGAATATAGTTTTTTTGTTTTTGTTTTTGTTTTTAAAGATTTTATTTATTTATTTGACAGAGAGAGACACAGCGAGAGAGGGAACACAAGCAGGGGGAGTGGGAGAGGGAGAAGCAGGCTCCCCGCAGAGCAGGGAGCCTGATGTGGGACTCGATCCCAGGACCCTGGGATCATGACCTGAGCCGAAGGCAGTTGCTTAATCGACTGAGCCACCTAGGCGCCCTATAGTTTTTAACAGTTAAAAAAAATCAACATAAATATAACCTATAGGATACTAGTTAAATAAAATATAATATATTCAAACAACAAAATTATATTCAGCCTTAGTAAGTGTGATACATGGTATCTACTATTATTACTAGGTTTTCAAAATATATTCATAAATGATAAAAGCTAGGCACAGATCAGTTGTAGTGACCAATTCCTTTTATATGGGTGTACTGTGTGTGTGTTTTTTGTTACTTACGTATTTAGTTGGAAGAAGACTCAAAACAAATTTTTGATACTCTCTATATTTCCAAGTTATTGGGGATTGGAGGAATAACAAACTAACATTTAAAAAATATGCAGACTTTATTTTTTACAGCTGTTTTAGGTTCACAGCAAAATCAAGAAGAAAGTATAGAGATGACCCATATGGCCCTTCACCCCAAAAACACAGCCTCCCCTACCATCATCATGAGTGATATCTCAGAATGTATCCCACATCAGAGTGATATGTTTGTTACAATGGATGAACCAGCATTGACACATTATCAACCAAAGTCCATTGTTTACATTAGGACTCACTCTTGGTCTTGGGTATTCTGTGGGATTTCTGCAAATGTACAACGATGACATGTATCCATAGTTGTAGTTAGTATCTTGGAGTAGTTTCACTGCCATAAAAATCCCTTTTGCTCCACCTATTCATCCTTTGATCCCCCAAACACTTGGCAATCACAGATCTTTTTACTGCCTCCCTAGGTTTACCTTTTCCAGAATGCCATATACTTGGCATCCTACAGTATTTACTCTTTTGTATTTTTTTGTATTTTGTATTTTTTAAATTTTATTATGTTATGTTAATCACCATACATTACATCATTTTTGATGTAGTGTTCCATGATACTTTTTTGGCTTATAATACCCAGTGCTCCATACAGTACGTGCCCTCTTTAATACCTATCACCAGGCTAACCCATGCCTGCACCCCCCTCCCCTCTAGAACGCTCAGTTTGTTTCTCAGAGTCTATAGTCTCTCATGGTTCCTCTACCCCTCCGATTTCCCCCCCTTCATTTTTCCCTTCCTGCTATCTTCTTCTTCTTCTTCTTTTTTTAACATATAATGTATTATTTGTTTCAGAGGTACAGGTCTGTGATTCAACAGTCTTACACAATTCACAGCACTCACCATAGCACAACCCTCCCCAATGTCTATCACCTAGCCACCCCATCTCTCCCAACCCCTACCACTCCAGCAACCCTCAGTTTGTTTCCTGAGATTAAGAATACCTCATATCAGTGAGGTCATATGATGCATATCTTTCTCTGATTGACTTATTTCGTTCAACATAACACCCTCCAGTACTATCCACGTCATTAAAAATGGCAAGTTCTCATTCTTTTTCATGGCTGCATAATATTCCACTGGAGATAGATAGATATATAGATATAGATATAGATATATATAGATATATAGATATATAGATATATCACATCTTCTTTATCCATTCATCTGTTGATGGACA
>NW_027695347.1:0-353 GCF_054177405.1 Leptonychotes weddellii | reverse complement strand
GACTTTCTGAAAGGTTCAAAAATTGGTTTTTCCTTATGAAAACCATGTTGCTAGGCAACACTTGTGCATTGGTATATTTCTTTCCAAAACCTTCTATCATGAGAACAGTCCATGATTTTTTCACTTGTAATTATCAGAGTCTCTTGAGAAATAGGCCACAATCCAGCCACTAAGCTTTGCTTTGTAGTTTGCATTGCATTTAAGAGGAGATGAGTACTCCACTTGACATCTGAAAACAGAGGTGACTACCAGCAGAGACATTTCCAGAGTGCAAATGGAGTATGATTGATGACATGCCTCAGAAACTACGTCATTTGCCTCTCGGTATGTTCCCTAATTCTGATCTGTAGGAG
>NW_027695346.1:0-353 GCF_054177405.1 Leptonychotes weddellii | reverse complement strand
CACGTCCCTGGGTGAGAGCAGCCGGGCTGAGAAGGCCGCACACCGTGTGGTTCCGGGTCTAGGACGTCCTGGAAACCGCAGAACCGCGGAGGCGGAACGAGGATCTGCGGTGGCCGGGGTGGGGGAGGGTGACTGGGCGGAGCACGGAGGGTCGGCAGGGCCAGGAACTGCTCTGTGCCACGCTGTGATGGTGGATCGCCGCCCGTGACATTCGTCCAAACCCACAGGGTGTGCGGGGCACTGACAGTGAGCCCTGGTGTCACCTGCGGCCTGTCGTTCATAATGTCCCAGTGTTGGTCCGTCAGCTGTCACAAACATCGGGCTCTGGCGGGGATGCTGGTCATGGGGGAGGC
>NW_027695345.1:0-353 GCF_054177405.1 Leptonychotes weddellii | reverse complement strand
TTCCCTTGGGTTTTTTAAACATCCCTTTCTTTCAGCAAGAAAGAATTATCAAATTGTCTTTCTTCCCAGGATTTATATTTATACATTGATTAGTCATTACCATTTTTTTTTTCTGGATAATTCAGTGCAACACTCCAATGAATGATAATTCACAAGAGGGAAAAGGGAAGGCCCATTTGCACAATTTGGGTGATCTGAATAATTTGTGGGAGACTCTAAGAGATGTAGGGATCAGTTTGGGATGGGTTGCTCTTTCTGAGTTGACATTAGGGAAAGTGGGAACAAACTGGGAATTGAGTACCATTATGTGGTGAGGGTAGCTTAGCAATATATACCCTCAGTAATAGATGGGT
>NW_027695344.1:0-353 GCF_054177405.1 Leptonychotes weddellii | reverse complement strand
AGACCTAGTGAATCAATTAATTGCAACCAAATCGAACCAGGTGACTCAGAAAGTCATTAAGTTTCTTTACTAAGCCACCTAGTTCAGGACAAATAATAAGGATATTGGATTGATGATGTCTTTGCATTTCTGTACTATATGATGCGTTCCTGTCTTTTTTTTTTTTTAAGATTTTATTTATTTATTTGACAGAGAGAGAGATAGCGAGAGCAGGAACACAAGCAGGGGGAGTGGGAGAGGGAGAAGCAGGCTTCCCGCCGAGCAGGGAGCCCGATGTGGGACTCGATCCCAGGACCCTGGGATCATGACCTGAGCCGAAGGCAGACGCTTAACGACTGAGCCACCCAGGCGCC
>NW_027695343.1:0-353 GCF_054177405.1 Leptonychotes weddellii | reverse complement strand
ATGCTTAACGACTGAGCCACCCAGGCGCCCAGTGTTTTATTCTTTTTGATGCTATCTTAAGTAGGGCTGTTTCTTAATTTTATTTTTGGATTGTTCATTGTTAGTGTATAGAAATACAATAGATTTTTGGGGTGCCTGGGTGGCTCAGTCAGTTAAGCATCTAACTTTAGCTCAGGTGATGATCCCAGGGTCCTGGGATCGAGCCCCATGTCCAGACTCACTGCTCAGTAGGGGAGTCTGCTTCTCCCTCTCCATCTCCCTCTGCCCCTCCCCCTGCGCATGCTCTGTCTCTCTCTCAAATAAATAAATAAATAAATAAAATCTTAAAAAAAGAAATACAGGGTCAACTGGGT
>NW_027695342.1:0-353 GCF_054177405.1 Leptonychotes weddellii | reverse complement strand
CACGAGGATAAGGATAAATCCACAAAAGATGGATGTGATGAATATAGTGAACTTGGGAAACATCCAGATCTGTCCTCTAGTGCTGCAGAACATCAAGGAGTTCTGAAGGGACAGAAATTTTATCAATGTGATGAATGTGGTAAAGCTTTCAATTGGAGTTCACACCTCATTGGGCATCAGAGAATCCACACTGGAGAGAAACCCTATGAGTGTAATGAATGTGGTAAGACCTTCAGGCAGACCTCTCAGCTCATAGTTCATTTCAGAACCCACACAGGGGAAAAGCCCTATGAGTGCAATGAGTGTGGAAAGACTTACCGACACAGCTCCCATCTTATTCAACACCAGAGACT
>NW_027695341.1:0-353 GCF_054177405.1 Leptonychotes weddellii | reverse complement strand
TACTGTTTTCCACACTGACTGCACCAGTTCGGGTTCCACCAACTGTGCATGAGGGTCCCTTTTTCTCCACAACCTTGCCAACACTTGTTATTTCTTGTGGTTTTGATTTTAGCCATTCTGAAAGGTATGAGGTAATATCTATTGTGGTTTCAATTTGCACTTCCCTGGTGATTACTGATGTTGAGCATCTTTTTTGTGTGTTCCATTGGCCATCTATATGTATGTCATCTTTGGAGAAATGTTTCTTCATGTCTTCTACTCATTTTTAATTGATTATTTGTTTTTTTGGTGTTATAAGTTCTTTATAGTTTGGGGACCTATATACATATATGTATATATACACATACATATAC
>NW_027695340.1:0-353 GCF_054177405.1 Leptonychotes weddellii | reverse complement strand
TATAGATTCTGGAAAATTAGTGAAAAGCAGTCTCCGCTATTCCAGCTGAATGAAAATACTGGGGAAATATCAACGGCAGAGAGTCTAGACTATGAAGAATGTGCATTTTATGAAATGGAAATACAAGCTGAAGATGTGGGGGCACTTTTGGGGAGGACCAAAGTGCTCATTTCAGTGGAAGATGTGAATGACAATAGACTGGAAGTGATCATTACATCTCTGTTTAGCCCAGTCTTGGAAAATACTCTTCCTGGAACAGTAATTGCCTTCTTGAATGTGCATGACCGAGACTCCGGGAAGAATGGTCAAGTTGTCTGTAACACACCTCATAATTTACCTTTTCAATTGGAAAA
>NW_027695339.1:0-353 GCF_054177405.1 Leptonychotes weddellii | reverse complement strand
ACCCTCGATCCCTATACTCTGAAGAGTTTTGATCAGGGACGGATGCTGTACTTTGTCAAAAGAAAAGCGGCATATTTTAGTCCCTTTGATGCCACGTTTTCCCTGCTCTTTGAATAAGGAAGGGACCCACATTTTCATTTTGCACTGAGCCCTGCAAATTACGTAGCTGGCCTTAAGGGAGACATTTGTGATTGTCACAAGTGGACGGGGGAGGTGCTGCTGGCATCTAATGGGTAGAGGCCAGGGACGCTGCGGAGCACCCTGCAATGCACTGGATAGCCACCCCGACAGAGGATTATCTCGCCCATAATGTCGATAGTGCCGAGATGGAGAAACCCTGTGGCATTTGGGTC
>NW_027695338.1:0-353 GCF_054177405.1 Leptonychotes weddellii | reverse complement strand
CCCCTATGTTCCATTCTATTCATCCCTCCCTCTCTGCCAAACCCCTGGCAACAATTGATCTTATTATCTCTGCAACTTTGCCTTTTCCAAAATGTCCTAGAGTTGGAATCTGATAGTATGGAGCCTTTTCAGATTGGTTTCTTTTACTCAGCTATGTGCATGTAAGTTTCTTCCGTGCCTTGATAGCTCATTTCTTTTGATCACTGAACAGTATTCCATTATGTGGATATACCACAGTTTGTTTATCCACTCACCTGTTGAAGGGTATCTTGGTTGCTTCCAAATTTTGACAATTATAAATAAAGCTACTACAAACATTAGTGTGTAGGTTTTTATGTGAACAGAAGTTTTCA
>NW_027695337.1:0-6643 GCF_054177405.1 Leptonychotes weddellii | reverse complement strand
ATAGACACTGGGGAGGGTATGTGCTCTGGTAAGCGCTGTGAATTGTGCAAGACTGTTAACTCTCAGATCTGTACCTCTGAAACAAATAATGCAATATATGTTAAGAAAAAAAAAAAGAAGAAGAAGAAGGTAGCAAAAATAAATAAAAAAAAAACTTGGGCAATTAATACATATAATTTTCCATATCTCTCAGTCTTTAAATATTAGGGGATGACTGAGCTGGCATGAACCTACACCAGAACCCTGCCTGCATCTGCTCCCAAATTTGAAAACAAAATTCATCAAATTCCTCCCAACTGTTAAACCTTCTACTATAAGACGCCACCTGAAATAAATCTTATGGTCTTAAAATATGCATGTTAGTCATTGTAAGCTAAATTCGGAGGGACTTACTAACATACACACATCAAAAAGTCAGAAAATATAAATTTTTAAATAAATAATGTATTAGAAAATTTAAAAATAATCAAAGAAAGGAGAGATGCAAAAGAATGCCACAAAATAATTGAGACTTAGCATTGGTATAAACAATAGCAATTTGCTAGTTTAAATTCCCCAGTTTTCTAAAATCACTTCAAACTTTAAGATGTCACCTTATCCATTACTTCTGATGCAGTTTAATCTGATCCTTAGACAAAATCTGTACGTCAATGGCCTGGGTGAAAATCCAGGGTCTGCCCCTTAGTAGCCATATGACACCAGGGAAGTCACTCTTCAAGTTCCTCACCGCCCAAAAGGGCATCAGAGTAGCCCCTGTCCTCAGGATTATTGTGGAGTCTGTGTAAGGCTCTTATAACAGTACTGGGCACCTAATAATGCTATCAAAGTATTGATTATAAAATTGTAGGATATCCCCTTACTAAATCAAATAACTCTCTAGTTTGGCAATTGTGGTGAGAGAACAGGCCTCAGAGTAAGAAAACAATGTTAATTTCTGAATTTTAAAATTGCCAGTATATAACCTTGTTTTCATCACTTAAATCACTTTACTCTAATTTTCCCTATTTTTAAGGCAAACATGATAGTAAAAGTGATTGTAAATTATATAAATTTTAGATTATAAATTTGAGATTATAAGACCATTTTATTATTTATTTATTTATAATGTTCATTTAGCCAACATATAGTACATCATTAATTTTTGATGTAGTAATGAATCATTAAACGCTACATCAAGAGCATTTATTTTTAATAAAACAATAGCATTAGACCAGTTATCTCTTGATACTGGTCTTGCCACTTAATATATACACAGCATATAATCTTATTCTTACAAATACTCACACATTTTTACAATCATATGCAGGCAGCTCTGAGCTTGGTTAAATATATATATAAATATATATTTTAATCTTAATTTTTTTTTCTCATGAAAGAAGTTTCCCCCACTATTTATCTCGGGAGGCAAAAAAGTGGCTGTCTCTACTGCTGTTTCATCAACTCTGCAGAAGCTAATTTCCAGAGACATAGATTTCAAATATGTTTCCTGATTTTATCTTTCTAAGTTTATTGGATATTTATTAAAATCACCACTCATTTCAGTTAAACACTGGAAATTCAGGAGAGAACAATTTTGATATCAACTGAAATATGTAATCCTAAACCTCATTTTAACATCAAAGTTTTCAATTAATATGGAAGAAAGCATCTTTTTGTCTCCACAACTGAGCAAATGCCTACCTATGACACATACCTCCTGTTTGCTCAAAACGAAAATGATTATCTGTGACAAATATAGCAAAAGTCAGCTATGTTTTCTTTGCAGGAGCTACAACTTTAAAGTATTTAAACAGAAATGACATCAAAATTGATGATGTTGGAAAGAATTTAGGTATGAATCTTTTGCTTCCACCTTCATCCTTGACATGTAATTAAATGTGAACTTATAAAACACACCTAATTCCATTGATCTACAGTTTCTACTACAACTCTTCAAGCTTGAGATTCCCAGGAGAAAGGGAAAAATTACAAAAAAAAAGTTTTATTTTTTTTTAATTTTTATTTAAGCAATCTCTGCACTCAATGTGGGGCTCAAACTCATGACCCTGAGATCAAGAGTCACATGCTCTTCCAACTGAGTCAGCCAGGTGACCCTAAACCCAAGTATTTTTGAGTACTAATCATTCTGAAATAAAACAGTGTTCATTTATTCAACTATTTTTAGCACATTTTCTGTATCAGGGATACTTCTTGGAGCTTGGGGTACATCATAGATCAAAATGAAGATCCCTGCCCTTTCTTATGTAATGAATAAAATTGATATAATAGAATAAACTTAAAATCTAATCAAAGAAAATTAAATAAAGCAATGCAGGATAACCAAAAGTTGATGCTATAGGTATGGATTTATCACCTTTATGTCCTTAATTAATTGTGGAAACCAAGGAGATCTAGTAGAATGGAAACCTTAAATATTTTCTTAAAAATTAAGTCTTTGGGACTTTGAAAGGAAAACTCCCAAGATGTTTGCTAAATATTTGGCAAGACCATGGTAGGTATGTGGTATGCAGGTTTAACACAATTTATACTTAACACAATACCAACTGAAAAAATACTAGCTGTATATTATGAATCAGCATTTGTTTTAGTCAAATGACATTTCAAGGCTATGAAATTATCCATCACATTTGTCCTGCTTCATGAAAATAACTTCTGTATAGTCAGTATCTGAAGTTTTGAACATCTATTTCACACTGTCATCAGACCTATTAGCAGGACTTTTTCCAAAGTGAAGAATCTGACTTGGCAAGGATGTACTGTCACTTTCTAGGCAAAAGACATCTATATTCATTTCTTCACATTAAATAATTTCTAAATATTTTTAGTTTTTCTTACCACTCCTTTATGTCTAAAAGCTTCCTGGGTATTTAATAAAACATTTAATAATTAAATTTTATACCACCTATTATTTCAATTTTTACATTATATGAATATACATTTTAAATTTTGTATAAGTAAAATAAATATATGGAAGCAAGAGTTCAATTAATTTTATGTTCATATCTCTCACCTGTAGAAAGACACCAGAGTGGGCATGACTGCCCTTCAACATGCATCATCAGGTCTTTGGTAGACCAGCCTAGCTGGTATCCAGCAGAAAATGAACATGGGTTTTATCAACATGTCACTCTCAGAGGAATTTTTTTCCCAGTTTATCACTAGGATTAATAAGCTGGAAGCTGCTCATTGTACCACATGCTTCTCTTCTTTGGAAATTGTTTATCAATTAATGACAAGATTTGGCATAAAAACACAAGAAAAAACTCAGAGAACATGGTTCTGAGGCTCCCATCTGCCCCTTGCTAGTGAGAGGCAATACTTTCTTTGCTCTGAACATCAGCTTCCCCAACTCACATGGGACTAATCACTTCTGTAAATACCAGTAGAACTTTGGGCAAATCAGAATCAAAACCAGATAATACATTTAAATATGATTTGGAAATTGGAGAATTTTTCCTTCACTTTTAACACATAATATAAAACAATATCTGGTTTGTGCAAGTATACAGTTGGTAATTTAAAAATCAGTTTAAACTTATTATAATGTATAATTTTATTTCCCAAGTTAATAGAATGTTTTTAATAAAGAGGAAAATTTAGTTACCATAAATTATCTAATATAGGAATTTGTTAACATTACTGGGGAACATCCTTGGGCATCCCTTTTAAGTGAGGGAAAGGATATCCACCATATGTCTAAAGTGATTTTTAAATTATTATATTAAAATATACAACAGAAAATTACAAAAATTAGAAGAGGCATGATTGACAAATCATCACAGAGTAAACACAGAAATGTGTCACCATTTAGGTGGGGGTGTAGCCTCAGGAAAGGTCCAGTACATCATTTAAGAAAATAAACCTTATTAGACTCATTGAAGTGAAAAGGCAGTAAAGACTAGAAGTGTCTAGTACTTCAAATGTGAAGATGTTACATGTAGACATCAAGAAACATAAAGATTCATGGAATCATCATACCACAATAAGAACATAATAGTTTTTTAGTACAACTTCACAGAAATGGAGATCCCTGATTTATCCAATAAATAATTCAAAATAGTTCTTATAAAGTCTCCGTGAGTTAAAAGAAACACAGAAAAATGATTCAATAAAATCAGGAAAACAATACACAAACAAAATGAGTTCTTCAAAAATAGAAGTTATAGAAAAGAACCAAAAAAAATTTGTAGATCTGAAGAATACAAATGAATGAAATTAAAAATTCAAAAGGGAATATTAATAGCAGACTTGATCAAACAGAGAACTTATGAGCCAAAGACAGATTATTTGAAATTATCCAGCCAGAATAGAAAAAAAAAAAAAAAGAATGACAAAAAGTGAAGACATCCTATGTGAATTATAAGAAATCATCAACTGACAAAAAAATCTATGCAGTCTTTTGAGTTCCAGAATGAAAATAAAGATAGAGGGGCAGGAAACTTAATCCAAGTTCATGAAGCTCATGAGTCCCCAAGCTTATTATTTAGTAACTTAAATAATAAATTATTACTTAACTTATAATAAAACTGTTAAAATCAAACACAGAGTAAATTTTAAAAGCTGGAAGAGAAAAAAAAATACACATACAAGGAATCCTCATCAGTGTATATTTTAGCAGAAAACTTGCAGGCCAGATAAAGTAATATATCCAAAGTGCTGAAAGGAAAAAAATAAACCAAACCAAACCAAAACAAAACAACTGCTAACCAAGAATACTTTAACAACCAAATGTGTTTTTCAAAAATGACTGAGAGATAAAGACTTAACAAGATAAAAAAAATAAGTTCAGGGAGTTCTTTATCACTAGCCCTGCCTTACAAGAAAAGCTGGAAAGGACATCTTCAAGTTTAAATAAAAGAACACTAATAAGAAACTTGAAAACATTTGGAAAAATAAAAGTCAGTTTTAAAGATAATTGCAGGGGCTCCTGGGTGGCTCAGTTGTTTGGGTGACCAACTCTTGGTTTCAGCTCAGGTCATGATCTCAGGGTCATGATCTCAGGGTCAGGAGATTGGCCTGTACTGGGCTTCGTGCTCAGTGGGAAGTCTGCTTGAGGGTCTCTTCCTCTCCCTCTCCCTCTGCCCCTCCCCAACTCATGCATGTATGCTCTCTCTCTCTCAAATAAATAATTTTTAAAAAATAAAGATAATTCTGTATTCAAAGTATTCTAATATTGTAATATAATGGTGTGTTATTAATTAAGTCTAGTATAAAAGTTAAAGAAAAATATTTAAAAATAAATAAAACTGCTATAACTTGATAACAAATACATAACATAAAAAGGTACATTGTGATATCAAATGCATAATATATGGCAAACGAGAATAAGGTAAAGTATTTCTATGCAATCCAAAATAAGTTGTTATTACCTTAACATAGACTGATATAACTATAGGATGTTTATGTAAGTCTCAAGGTAAACACAAAGCAAAAATTTATAGTTGCTGAACAAAAACAAAAAAAAGTGAACCAAAGCAAACCACTATGGAGAATCATCCTTCACAAAGATGGAAAGAGAAGAAAGTACAAAGAAAACACAAATCAGGAGAAAGCAATTAATAAGAGAGCATTAATAAGACTTTATCTATAAACAATCATTTTATTTTATTTTTTTAAGATTTTGTTTTATTTATTTGACAGAGAGAGACACAGCGAAAGAGGGAACACAAGCAGGGGGAGTGGAAGAGGGAGAAGCAGGCTTCCCCCTGAGCAGGGAGCCCGATGTGGGGCTCGATCCCAGGACCCTGGGATCATGACCTGAGCTGAAGGCAGACGCTTAACAACTGAGCCACCCAGGCACCCTATAAATAATTATTTTAAATATAAATGGATAAAATTGTCTATAAGCATGGAGTGGCTAAATGGACAAGAAAAATAGATTAAGCAATATTGTGCCTACAAAAGACTCACTTCAGCTTTAAGAAAACATGTTGGTTCACAGTGAAGGGAAAGAAAAAGTTATTCCATGCAAATGGAAACCAAAAGAGAGCAGGGGAAGCTATAATCATATTAGTCAAAATAGATTCTAAGTCAAAACTGTATAAAGACACACAAAAGGTCAATGTAAAATATACAGGAAATAATGCATCAATACTATATAACAATGGTAAAGATATATACACCCAACATTGGAGTAACCAAATATATTAAGTAAGTTCTAAGAGATAAAGAGAGAAATAGACAATAATACAATAATAGTAATAGACTTCAATAGAAACATTGTCAAGACAGAAAATCACTATGGAAATACTGGGCTTAAACTATGCTGTAGAACAAAATAACTCAGCAGACAAATCTATCACAATCCATCCACAGTAGCAGAATACACATTCTTCTCAAACACATGCAAAACATTTTCCAGTTTGTATCATATATTAATTCACAAGCATGTCTTACCAAATTTAAGAAGATTAAAATCATAACAAGTATTACTTCTGACCACTATGGTATGAAAATAGAAATCAGCAATATTAAGAAAGCTGGAAAATCTACAAATATGTGAAAACTAAACAACATGCTAACAAAAATCCAGGGACAAAAGAAGAAATCACAAATAAGTGAAACCATATGATAATTGACTTTTTCTGCTTGACTTATTTCACTTAACATAATCTCCTCCAGTCCCATCCATGTTGATGTAAAA
>NW_027695336.1:0-353 GCF_054177405.1 Leptonychotes weddellii | reverse complement strand
ACAGGTGATACAAAGGTATGACTTGGGGGTGTGGACACTAGAAACCGGAAGTCCTAGCCCTGTCCAGCATGGGAGTCATGGTGGGCTTGGGTAGTAACACAAATAAGCAGAGAGATCTGATAGCAAGTCACTGTTGCTGACTTAAAAAAAAAAGTCTGTAGAAGATGTAGAAGATCTAGGAAGAATTTTAGAATGAAACTGCTTTTTAAAAGTCCATGGAACTACCATCATCCCCCTTCATAAACACCACTTTGTATCCACGCTGCCTCTGACCACTGTGAGCAGGAATGTTTTGGGAGTTAAAAGATACTGGTTACAAGTTCTGCTTCCACTATGTAGTGGCTGAGGGACCA
>NW_027695335.1:0-353 GCF_054177405.1 Leptonychotes weddellii | reverse complement strand
TCCAACTCTTGATCTCAGCTCAATTCTTGATCTCAGGATTGTGGGTTCAAGCCCCATGCTAGGGTCCATACTGGGCATGGAGCCTACTTAAAAAATTAAAAAAAATAATAATAAAAATAAAAACCAAAGATACTAATAGTTGGCAGCAGAGTCGCTTCAATTCATTCATTTACTCATACTCATACTTGCAAAAATATTTATGGAGCCCCAGTGCTGTGCCTACATTCTTTTGGACTGAATGGATTTAATAGTAAAGATAACAAAGTCTCTGGCCTCCTTGAATTTACACTCTGATGGGAAAGACACAATAACAAACATAAAATATGTAGAGTATTAGGTAGGGGTGGATGCTT
>NW_027695334.1:0-353 GCF_054177405.1 Leptonychotes weddellii | reverse complement strand
TCCAGCACCCACGATTTTCTAAAGCAAGATACAGGTGAAATTGAACGTTTCAAGTTGTGGTAAAACACGTACAACTTAAAGTTTACCACACTAACCATTTTAAGTATACAGTTCACATTTGGGGCCGGACTGTTCTCTGTGGGGCTTGAGCAGCCCTCCTGGTCCTACCCACTCGATGCCAGGAGCCCCCACTCCTTACCACCACAGATGTCCCCGGACACTACCCAGAGTCCCCTGGGGCCTGGATCACCCCTAGTTGAGGACTCTGTGTGGCACCCACTCTTTTTTATTTTTTTCCAAACTGTCTGTTTTTGTCTTTTAAAGGCAGATTTCCACCACTTTTCTTTTTTTTT
>NW_027695333.1:0-353 GCF_054177405.1 Leptonychotes weddellii | reverse complement strand
ATTGGACAGCTCTGTGCGCGAGCCTCAAGCCCCAAGGTGGATCCCTTTCAACTGACCTCCACCGCAGCACTTACAGAGTGAAATCCCAGAGTCCTGTGGTCCCCCACGGGGCCAAAGCCAGGCAGGTCTGCATGTGTCCAGGCATGCAGGCCAGAAAGGGGAAATGAAGGCATCTGTCTACACAGCAAGCACGTGGAAGGAGGCCTTTAGACTGCCTCTGGCTACCGGGAGGGCAGGGTCATGGGAGCCCAGATCCTGCTGGGAGTTACCTAGAGCGGCCTGATGCAGAGAAAGAACACTGTGTCTGGAGTCAGGGAGAAACATCCCACACCTACTACTGTGAAAGCTTTAGA
>NW_027695332.1:0-353 GCF_054177405.1 Leptonychotes weddellii | reverse complement strand
TTCTGACTGGTATGAGGTGGCATCTCACTGAGGTTTTGATTTGTATTTCCCTGATGTTGAGTGATGTTGAGTGCTTTTTCAAGTGTCTGTTGGCCATTTGGATGTCTTTGCAGAAATGTCTGTTCATGTCTTCTGCCCATTTCTTGATTGGATTATTTGTTCTTTGGGTGTTGAGTTTAAGAAGTTCTTTATAGATTTTGGATACTAGCCCTTTATCTGATATGTCATTTGCAAGTATCTTCATTCTGTCGGTTGTCTTTTGGTTTTGCTGACTGTTTCCTTTGCTGTGCAAAAACTTGTTATCTTGATGAGGTCCCAATAGTTCATTTTTACCCTTGCTTCCCTTGCCTTTG
>NW_027695331.1:0-353 GCF_054177405.1 Leptonychotes weddellii | reverse complement strand
TGTGGCCTGTATTATGTTGAGGTGTGTGCCCCCGACACCCGCTCTGGTGAGCTTTTATCATGAATGGATGTTGAGTCTTGTTAGATGAGACGAGCAGGATGTTTGTCCTTCAATTTGTGAATGTGGTGCCGGGTATGGTTGGCTTGCGGGTGTGGAAGCGTCCGGTGTCCCTGCACTTTGCGCCTCAGCGTTCCCTGTCGTCAGCGAACAGGTGGCGGCCAGGCTAGCAGCCGAGTCGTGTCTCCCCGTCACGCCCACCCTGCCCGCTGCACCTTTCTGTCCTCCCAGAGCCTGCCTGTCATTTTCTATCTTCATGGGCCGAAGAACCTCCTGGTCTCCCCACTTCCAGACTT
>NW_027695330.1:0-353 GCF_054177405.1 Leptonychotes weddellii | reverse complement strand
ATGTTATATGTAGCTCTCTAAGGTCCATAAAGTAAGAATGCCGGCCTAAAGAGCTGTACCTCTTTAAGTACAACTGAGAGAGATAGAGAGCCATCTGTGACTCACAGTGTCTGCCATGGGTAAAAGAAGGGTAAGCTATAGTATTAGTTTGATGTGTTGGCTCTTCCTAATTCTTGTCTTACACCCATGGTGCAGATTTTAAGATAAAATGATTATTTACCTGAGTTCATGTCATCATTAAGAGCATCGATTAGAATCTAGGCTTTTTTGGCATTGTTTTATTCTTCTTCTTTCAAGCTAATGAATGAGGTCAAGAGAGAAATAAAATGGAGATAGTAAGGGGCACCTGGATG
>NW_027695329.1:0-353 GCF_054177405.1 Leptonychotes weddellii | reverse complement strand
TTTCTAAATCTTTAGCATGGGGGTGCCTAGGTGGCTCAGTCGGTTAAGCAGCTGCCTTTGGCTCGGGTCATGATCCCAGGATCCTGGCATCGAGCCCTGCATCGGGCTCCTTGCTCAGTGGGGAGTCTGCTTCTCCCTCTCCCTCTGCCTGCCACTCTGCCTACTTGTGCTCTCTCTCTCTGTCAAATAAATAAATAAAATCTTTAAAAATAAATAAATAAATCTTTAGCATGATTAAGTGAAACCCCACACAGCTCAACTATTTAGAATTGGACGTATGGACCTGAAAGCCTTGCTGCTCCTGCTTTTTCAGAATCTGGAGAGTCTCAAAGCCTCAGACAATAACTTATACA
>NW_027695328.1:0-353 GCF_054177405.1 Leptonychotes weddellii | reverse complement strand
TAAAAAACGGTTAAGGGGCACCTGGGTGGCTCAGTCATTAAGTGTCTGCCTTCGGCTCAGGTCATGATCCCAGGGTCCTGGGATCGGGCACCGCATCGGGCTCCCTGCTCTGCAGGAAGCCTGCTTCCCCTTCTCCCACTCCCCTTGCTTATGTCCCCTCTCTCGCTGTGTCTCTCTCTGTCAAATAAATAAATAAAATATTTTTTAAAAAATTAAATAAATAAATAAATAATAAAAACGGTTAAGATGATACATGTCATGTATATTTTACCACAATTTTAAAAATTGAAAAAAATTCAAAGGTTATTCAGAATATCAAAGCTACTTTACAGGAATTTTCTTTTTTTTTTTTT
>NW_027695327.1:0-353 GCF_054177405.1 Leptonychotes weddellii | reverse complement strand
TAATTCTTACTGTGGGTCACGATGAAGAAATATCAAAAGCCACTCCCTTGAGATGCCCTGCAGAGATGTGGGGTCTGTTCTTGGCCAGCCTTGCTACATGTCCCCCGCAGCGCACGCTGCCAGCCACACAATACATTCTTCCCTCGTCTCTTCTCGATCCGTGTCTCTGGCGTCATGGTCACCACCTTCCGCATCCTCCTGGTGACTGGTGGGGGTGGAGTGAGGACGGGCATCGAGGCCTCGGCCGAGGGGAGGAGCTCGCCACCCACCTGACTGTGGAGTCAGGTAGATGACCGGGTCAGTGCCCCTGACTGTTTATCCCCGCCCGGCCGGCCTGCACGCTCAGTCTGAAA